>NC_047652.1:122985-148612 GCF_902201215.1 Prunus dulcis | reverse complement strand
CACTCCCCCTTGGAGACCACAAATGATATGTCGGTTGCATCATTAAAGACTTGCTTGGGGAAAACCTAGTGAGGTAGAAAACTGATGGAAGGAAGAAAGAAGAGTACAACAATCAGTATAGTATACTTCTGGATGCTCCCCCTGATTAATAGCTCCCCCAGATGTCTTCATAACTATATTTTAGAGTGAGAATCTTTCGAAGTGAGTGGAGGATGTAGCCATTAACAATTCTCGTAGTTGAATAAGTAAATATATTTCCAGTGAGCTATCTCTATGTAAATCATAGAAATTTTCAGAGTCCGCGTTTCCAACAAAACCTGGGCTATTTGTAAGTTCACTTGAAAAGAATATGCCCGTACATGGTGTTATGCGGAGATAGCATCAAATATACCTCACATCATCCCAAAATGATGGTGATGGAGTTGAGCTCTATCTGGAAAATATGATGTCCGGTCCAATATACTTCCGGAAAATCCTTAAAGTGTCCAACGGATAATCCTCATAAAAATGCTTCAATACTTTCTTAGTATAAGCAAGAATCTCGTTGGCATAATGCTCGATCTTTAAGTCGAGACAAATATTTCTTGAACTCTTCAGAAGCTTTAATGTGTTGCAAACATATTATAATCAATATACTCACTGAGGCAATTTATGTACATTAACATTGAGTACAGATTTTGTGCTTCAGGCACATGTCATTTAGGGACTTGCTTCATGCAATTTCAATCCTTTCAAGGATTTTGTTTAAAGGGATTAAACTTTATGACACATTATATAGCTTTAACCCTAGCTATTTATACATCTTTAGGAAATCACTTCTGGTGATATGCTCCGTGCATTTAATAACCCTTAAAGATAACATGTTGGTCTCCGTAAATGTGCAATAAAGGGGGCACAATTGAATCTGTAAATATGGAGAAAACCCAACATTCCTTGTTTATGCCAAAAACATTGTGTCATACAAAGTAGGTATATTCCCTTTTATTCCGAACACCCAAGTATAACTTTCAGTATTAACAAATTTTGGGGTTCGTACTGTGGGTTTGTTCTTTCACGTTCATTCTTATCTATAATGGAATTACCTCATTCCATTTTGGCCAATGATATTGTCGACATTTAATAATTGAACGTGGTTCCAATCAACACAGCCCATTGATGATTTGAGTAGCTACTCCAAAATCAAAATTTGTCATTCATCAATTCATGATCCCACCATTCTCATGTGCATGCGCATGCATCAATTATAAGCATTTCTTTGCTTTTGGGTACCCAAGCCACTTCAGGGGGCTTTTATTATGTGAGAATGTGGATTATAACCTCCAATGGAGCGTTATTTTATAGTAGGGCGTGGATAATCTCCATTTAGGGAGTTGGAACATTTAGAACCCATATATCTGTCATGCTGCAGGCATGCCACAGATTAATACATACATGTCAATTAATTTCTGGGACTTTAACCCATACAATTTGCTACGCATTAGGCGTGCACAATATCAATATTGACATGTCAAAGGATTGTCCTTTCGGGACTTCAATCCACATCATTTGCTACGCAACAGGCATGCATCATATTGATCACTGCTATACCCATATTTTGTTCTTATGGGACTTTAATCTGTGCAGTGTATTATCAATGTATCCAACTTGCAATCTGTAAAATTTGCATTAATAATTCATGGATACATACAAGCCATTCTTTTGGAACGGACTTATCTCCCCATTTGGTTACCTTTCAAGATAAAATATCAAATAAGTATATAAGCATAAAATAACACAAGTATTGCTTACATCCTTAGGTGGGAGAAACTTTTCTCAAGTATCATTCAAGCTCGTATCGTCCCAGTAAATATAATGTAGCGCTTGATGATCTAGTTATATCCTGCAAGAGCAAAAATCACAATTCTTCTCTCTGTCAAAAAACAAATAACCCTCAGAGTTAGGATCACCGCATGGATTCTTTCTTCGGATGTTCATTCTAAAGAAATAAAATCCCTTATGAACAGAGAGTTATAAAAAGAAAGAAAAGATACAAAAATTGTGATATTGATTGCAAGGTAAGGTAAGCAATCAAGGAAGGAAGCTGGTGGGAGCAAACAACAAGCTCTCATTTCTCCTAGTCTAGAAGGACCTCAGGAGATTAGAGCATAAGGTCGCCTTCACAGTTCCCTGATGTAGCGGAAACGTGATCAGGGATAGTCTCGCTTCCTGAATGGATGATCAGAGATAGTCTTGCTTCTCGGGCATATTGAGTGCTCACTGATAAGAAAAACAAGTAGATATCGCATCACTAGGTATGGAGAAAACTGGATGTCTTCTGCAAAGAAAATTTCGTTAGTAACACATTTATACACAAATACAATGAATAGGTAGAACCGGTGAATTTCAAATTAACCATAGGAAAATTGCGAGATTCTCGGGATACTTTTGAAAAAGTAGCTCCGTGAAATCCGTAAAGCAAGATCGGCTTTGACGAAAATAATACTTGAAAACGCCGAAAGTGCCGACAGGCATTATTAGAGGCCGCGTGAAGTTTTGGACTCTGGGAAAGAAAAAGATAATATGGGGATTCGAGAAGATATTGGGATCCTGGAAATGTTGCCACATTTTCGTCTATAGATATTGCCTTTGCAAAACTTGATTGGAGCAACTGCGTTTCAACTCAACTTCCTTCATTTTCTGAAACTTTAGTTTTTGTAAGACTTTCTTCGAAACCTTCTTAAAATGGCTTCCTCTTCTTCCTGCCCAAATTATTTCAATTTAAATGATGCTCCCACAACAACCAATGACGCCAAAGTTTGGCGTCCATCCTTTGTATCCCAAAATCGTCATCTCACAGTTAATGATTCTGTGATGATGAATGATGCTACTGCTGTCATAGTAGCTAGGAATTTCATTACTCCAATGGATGAAATGCTGTTAACAGGGAGGTCTGAGGAAGAGGCTATTGATGACTCAATGGCTTCTAGCATTCAGAGTGCTGCTTCTGTTTCTAACATGGCTGATCGTTTGCGTGCTAGAGCAAACGAGGTTCAGAAGCTAACAACTGAAAATTCGTCTCTTCAAAGAATGCTTCATGAGTCTCAACAGGAGGTTGAGAAACTTAAAGGAGAGAATAATGCCTTGTTGAAACTGGTGAGTTCGTACTCCGTTGATACACTGAGAAGGCTAGACATGCTGCAGGTCTCAAATGAAAGAATTTTGGGAGACCACGAGAGGCTCATGGCTAAGCTTAAGAGGCGCCGTCCTCTTCCTTCAGAGGCTTCCAGAACATAATGTAATTTTATAGATTTTACAGGGCCTGCACCTTCATTGCAGGTGGAAAAAATCTATCTGTTATATGCTCCTTTCCTGTTATAATAATTGCGCACATTCTTAAACTTGCACCTGTGGTTTTTACGTCTTTTCAAAATGACGGTTTGGAACCTTGTGCCTTATAGGTTCAAATAACCACATCGACTCTCCCAAATTTCATATTTCAATGCATGTGAGCCCGTAACTTTTGGCCCGGGCTAAACACAAACTCAGAATTTATTCGCCCTTTTCAAATGGACATGAAATATGGATTGAGTAAAAGCCACGCTAATATCACAATATAGTAGTGAAGAGCATTAACTACTATATACCCACAACTTCAAGTTCAGGATCTCTCATATATTTGGATCCATGGGCTTCCGGCCCAGATATAACAAAATATGTGGGGAGCCTCAATTCATCATTTGAGGTTTATACTGATATTATCCATTTCACGGTGTATTTTTAACAACCGGAATTCACAAAATATATTTCTTCCTTGAGGTGTCGATTATAACAAAATCGAACTTTATTAAATTCATCATTCTCTTATGCCAAAGAAATATGTGGTGTACCACAATTTGCAATAATACCTCAAGGGTTGTCCATTTAACTGTTGGAACTTTAGGTTCTCAACACTGTTAGATTTTGAACTTCAGGCCAAAATCACATATTCTCATGGTATGGATATTCAATCCCCTTAGATTTTGAACTTCGGGCCAAAATCACATATTCTCATGGTATGGACATTTTTACAATTTTCTGTACATATTTTGGGACTTCAAGTCCTTACATAATTGTCCATATTTTGAGGAACTTCTGGCATCTCATTTAATTGCTCATCCATGAGTTTAAGGAACTGCAGGTTCCCTTTTGTATATAGTGATGGTTTACCCAAAATGGTTAATATTTATGCATACGTCACTATTCATGTGTATAGTACTATTCATCAAGTCATGAATACATATCTATTCATGTGTGCAGTACATTTGCCAGTACAGTTATTATTCATGTGTACGGCACTTTTAACCAATATGATACTGTTACATCATCAAGGAACTCTAGGTCCTTATTTACATGTCAAGGATCAAGGATCTTCAAGTCCGATCTCTTGTTTACAAGTATAGTACCGGAGAGACTGCCAGCTCTCATATCAATATCATCATCAAGGATCTTCAAGTCCTGATGTAATTGTATGATGAGGATCAAGGAACTTCTGGTCCTGATCTGCATACTGTAAAAACTCATCATACAGCACAATTAATCCATAAAATAAATTGCTGGTAAATAAATTACTGGTATGGACGATAAACCCGCACCATACTTTAAATAAATGTAAATGTGCGGTAAAATAAATTCATAAATTAAATTGCTTGTTGTATGGACGTTAATCCCGCACCATACCTTAAATAAAATTAAATGTGCGGTAAAGTAAATTCATAAAGTATGAGGGTTAATTCCACATCATACTTTAAGTAAAAGTAAATTTGCGATAAAGTAAACGTGCTTGTATGGGCACTAATTCTGCTCCATACATTTAAATAAAAGTAAAGGCGTGGACGATAAACCCGCACCACCCTTTTAAATAGATATTGTTGTATGGGTAATAAACCTACACCATACAGTAAATAAAATAAATGTGGGGATAAAAACCACCACTAAAAATATAGAAGGTGAAACCGTCCGTTAAAGCTAATAATAGTGTATATATATATATATATGAATATAATATATTAGTATGGTCAGAAGACCTCAGGCAATAATTCTAAAAGTTGCAGGAAGCTTTTCCAACCTTTTTTTTTTTTTTTCTTCGTGGAATCTTATCAACACCATGATTCATTAGTTTGAAAGCTAGACAAATCATGTTGGCTTTTCTTCTTTTCACCTGCAAACTTCACTAGCTTTGGATGTTAGTATGAGTATTAAATTGTGTGGAGAAATAATAAAATAATAGAAAAAGTAAGAGGCAGGGAGCTTATCCTTCCAGTTGGTTTGCTCGTATATCTCTCTAGCAGACCACAGCTCTTCCACTACTTTTCTTCCTTACATCAACATAATGGTTAGTAGTATAGATAATAGTGCAGCACAAAAATTATACATGAGAGCTTCTCGTGCTGATAACGTGTTATAAAATGAACTGGAATATGTGCGAATATTGAGCTGCACGTAAAGTAGATGAGACATAGCATTTAACGAGGTTCGGCTATACCTACGTCCTCGGAGAGCAGCAGCAGTAACTTTTCACTATATAAAATAATAGGGCTACAACTTTAGTGTTTACAATATGTGTGGCTCACTGACTTTTCTCTCTTGGAGAATTTCTCTCTGCTCTCTTTCCTCTCCACTCACTCACCCTCTTTCTTCCTTCTCTTCCTCTTCTCTGCCTGATTCTCATTCTTCTCTCTCTGGAGGTGTCTATGCAAAGGCATGATAATGCCTTATTTATAGGCAGATTGGTGGAGGTAGCCAACCCACGTGAATGTGCACTAAGGGAAAGTTGCAGACAAACTTTACCCAAAGTCTCCAAATGAATAGTTAGTGGGCTCCACATAAAAACCTTTACAACAAGAACACTTTTTAAACAATTAATAAATTTAAAGTCTAAAGTAGTTGGAGGTAAACATGTTTAGGGCTATTTGTCATTTCTTAGAATTTCAAATTTTGAATTTGGGATGCTAATAAAGTGTAGTCTAATGAACAAGAACTTTAACTTGCCAATCAACGATCTCATATTCAAACTTATGTGACACACTGTTCTGTGTGTATGAGAATATCCCCTTCTCATTATTTTATTTATTTTTTGCCATATCCCCTTCCTTAAAAAAATTGGATTTGGGACGTTTGAGTTGGAAATGGTATAGACCCTTAGGTCCCATTTGGTTCATGGGAAAGGAGGCTTTGGAATGAGAATTCGATTACTTTCCCATGTTTGGTAAGTCTAGGCAGAGACGGACCCACAATGGGGTCAATGGGGTCAAACGACCCTATGGACTCCATGAAAGCAAGGTAGAAGGTCCTTTTGAATTGGTGTGTGACCCCATGAATGGCTAAAGGAGGAGTTGCAGATACTGAGAAAGAAGAAGCTGAGCAATAATTTTTATTTTTATTTTTATAAAGAAGTTGGCCAAAACGGCGTCGTTTTGGACCAGCGGTGAATTTTTTTTTTTTAAACTCGTTGGCACCGTTGTTTTGGACCAACAACAACGAATTTTTTTTTAAAAGACCTGGCCAAAACAATGTCGTTTTGGTCCAGGTTAAAAAAAAAAAAAAAGAACAGATTGTATAATATGCACAGACCCTCCCTCCCGAGTTTTAAACTCCAAAACCCATATTTTTTAAACCCTCAAACCTAAATCCCCAATCTCCACCCCCCACAAACCTTTAACCCTCTTCCCACCAAGCCTTTAAGCCCCAACTCCTCCATTGTCGCAGCTGCCAGCAGCTCCGCTGCTTTCAATGTTATTTTAATCTTTAAAAAAAATTGAACTTTTACACTATGACCCTACGACATAAAATTCCTAGGTCCATCCATGAGTCTAAGTATGAGAAATGGTTGTCTGGCACATGGGAAAGTAGGGGAAAAGTGAAGCCCTCCTCTTAATTTGAGTTTTGTTTTCCCTCCTTATGGGAAAGTTTGGGAAAATGAGCTAACATTCAATACACAATTTTCATAACTATTTTGTCCCTATGAACAATTTATGATTATAACGTATCATTACATGCATTTTTTTTAATTTGATTTAATATGAGTACAATTGAAAAATTATACAAACTTTGTTTTCCATTTCTACTCAAAACAAACATCGGAAAAAAAATAAAGTGAAATCTCCCAGTTACTTTCCCGACATTACCAAACGTGAGAATGAAATCCTTCATTCCCATTCTTTGGAAAATAACATGAAAAATGATTTCTTTTCAAATATATTCTGTGATCCCAATGGGGCCTTAAAGAGCAGGGGTAGTGTCGTCAACTGAGTTGAAAAGGAGTGCACCCTACTCACCCGGCCCGTCAAACCTCATCTTATTTTTGAATTATTGGACGATCGCCAGGGCTTTCCATTCTGCGAAAAACGCACATGTTTTTCCCGCCTTTTCTCTTTTCATTATTTTCAAACTGTTCTCTATAATTCTCTCTCTGTTTTGCTTTATCTTTATGAGGAACCCCTCAGCTTCGCCTTCAGCTGTCAAAATTACTTTGTGAAGTTATAAAGCTGGAGCTCATCGATCATCAAACACAACGGTGAATAAGCTGTAAGCTATTTATGAATGAAAATGTTTCGGTTTTGATTCGTTTCGTTTTGTTCGATTATTTTTGCATGAGCAGATTTTATACTTCGATTTTTTCTTGAATAGTTGGGATAGCTTCATCTCTTCTATTTTTAGCTTTTGAATTTTGCATGCTCGTACCTTCTGGTTAGTCATCTGATCTCAGATGCAGAACCTAAAATGTAAAATACGGGGGCTGAGGGCCTGAGATTGGTTTTCTATGAGTTAGGGTTTACCAATCTGATTATCGTATGAGTTAGATGAGTCTGATTTAGAAGTAGTGAAATATTTTACATGAGAAAAGGAAGCGTCGTGATTATTGGGGATTTACCAATTTGATTTTTTTTCTTCTCTTCCTTTGTTTTCCTATTGGATGGTGAATTCATAGTTAGGTGATTTTCATCTCATGTTCTCATTGCTCTAGAGATATTTATATCAGCACTGGGTTTATGTTGTGTGTCAGATACTATGTTTGGTTACTCAGAAAACAAGAATAAGAAATCATAATGAAATATTAAATCAAGCGCTTTCTATTGTGTTTGTTTTTATTCTTTTAACAATTTGAAAACTCTACTACCTAATATCAAACAGTTACCATCTTGGTGGTATGGGTCTGAAAAATGAATTATCATGGTACTGAGTTTGTATTAGCTTCACTTCACAAATTTTTCCTCAGCAAAGAATATTAATTTTTATACCCCCTCCTCTCCTTTCTGCATCTTTCTTTGTTTCTTTAACTAAATTGTGTTGTCTATTGTTCAGGTTACAACTGCAATTTTGCTGTTTCTGCGTTCTCAGGGCGGTGTAGAACCAATGTCGGTTGATACACGACGATATTTACGGGATGTAAGCAGTAACAACTTTAATACGCTGTAGTTGTATTGCCAATAACAGAACTTGTTGTAGCTTTCCAGTTTCCTTTTCATATTTGTTAAATGGTGCATAATCTTTGTGTAGCTTAGTATATGCTATAATTAACTCATAATAACTATTCTATTAATTGTTAGCAACTGTGTCATCTGGCATAAGACCCATAGATGCCATTTTGGTTTTACTTTGTGTAACTTAGTTATGTTAATTGAGTTGTTAATGGATTCCAGCTCTGTGCAATCTGAAAAAGTTTTTTCACCTGATATTTAGTTTCCCTTTTATTTGAGGGTTTCTTGGATTTATATTCATCTCGAAAGGAATACAAAGGAAACAAAATGGTAGAGTCGAATTAGGATTTGCAAGCCCCAATAAACCTGAACACTTGCAATGTTTAGTAGATACTGGAAAAATAATTATATGCTTGATGCCTCAAAAAATCTGTTTCAGGACCAAACAAGCAATTGTCGGAGTTTTGGAAGCATTAATCATCCCTCTAGCCAATCGAGAAAGATATCCATTGGAATTATGGTAGACCAATTAGCCAAGAAAAAGTCTGGAGTCACAAAGGAAGGGGAGGTTGTGGTGCCAAATGCAGAAATGGAAAAATCTAACTTAGGAAATACCACACAGGGAAAAAGCAAGAAGGAAGAATTCACAGCTTCCAAGAAAGCAAAACAAACTAAGGATCCACAGCAGGTGAATTCCCCATGGATTACTACTACATCATTCCACCAGAAAATGCGGACTTCAGATACCGTTCTTCATGCAAAACAATATTCTAATTTGCCATCTGGTAGTGGGAAGCAGTACAAACTTGATGGAGCAAGGAATGCACCACTTACATATTCTGTTCAGTTTTTTGCAAACCAAACCTCGTTTTTGGAGTCGGATGGTAAGAAACAGAATAACTTTGATAGAGTTAACTACCAAAAGAAGGAAGTGAAGGATGGAGCAGTGGAGGTCCAAGATTTCACATTTGAGACTGCGAAGGAAGTCATAATGTCGGATAAGGAGGTGCTAGTGGATAAAGCAGTTGCAACAGAAGGCAGAAGAACTGAAACTCTCAGAATGAAGCTTTGGGAGATTTTGGGAACTGTTTCTTCACCAGATGATCAGCGTTCCAAATCTCAGCTTCATAAGGTTGGTGACGATAATTTAAATCCACAGCAGGAATTTGATCAAATGGGTGCCACAGTCATCAAGTCCAAGCAGAATTCTGATAAACCAGGGCAAAAATATGATGAAAAGGGTGATGCATCTATCAATCCCAGACAAAATTCAGATACTATAGAAATGGATTCTGAAAGTCCTGATAATATTGTCAGGAGACCAGTGACTCGTTCTTTGAGCCGAAAGAGAGCTCCAACTAAAAAACAACATAGAACTGCAACAAATGGTCCATCCCCTGGTTACAAAATGAAACATAGAGAGGACAGCATATTTTCTTTTGAAGAATGCTGCGAAAAACTACATGGTTCTTTTGCTGGTGGATCCTCAAAGTCTACACGGAAGAAGATAGAGAACAAAAGTTTCAGAACTGAGTTTCCTGGGATCTGCCTTCCGGAAAAGGATAAGTCAACTAAGATTCAGCAACCAATTAATAAGAGTGAAACACCATCACCTGCTAAGCAAGCTACTTCTGTAGATAAGACAATGGGAAATTTTCATGGTTGCCTACCTGAGAATGAAAGAGAGTATCTTGAACTGGAGAAGAATATCCAAGAGCAAGAAATCTATCAATCACCACTGACCATCAAGAAATTTAAACGAGACTTTGACTCTCTAGATAATAAAGACCAACATGAAGATGACAATGGCAATCCAAGCTTGAAGAATGATGCTAATCCAGAAGATGATTATCTAGGTCCAACATTTGGAATTAAAACACCTGTGTCAAGCTCTTCTCCTAGCTCAATCCCAAAATCAGACCAAGTTAGTAGTCCTGCACAATCAGAGAGGAGATTTACTGTGGGAGATATTCATAGTTTCAGGACTTTCTGGACTTCAAAACAAGATTTTTGTGATAATGGACAAACAAAATCTTCTGTATCCTTTGTTATTGAATGGTAAGATAGTTTCCCAGTATGCCGGTCTTTGATAGCTATTTTTGTTTTTGCCTTTCCTTATTGAACTTCAGGATACCGTAGAAGAGGAACTCAAGGATTCTCCATTGAGAAAAACAGCACCTGACGTGGAAGAAAATGATGCAGAAGATGGCCTGTTTTTATCATCATCTGAAGAGAGAGACTTGGGGAGTTGTGAAGAAGGTTCTCCCATTATCCACGGACATGACTGTATGTTCACTTAAACACTTCTGTTAACTGTATGATAAATGCATTTCCAGAAAATTTCTGCTAAAATTAAGGTCGTTTGATTGGTTATGCATCTGTAAAATACAATTATCTTAACTGTATGTTGTATGATGTAAGATACTGCCGTATGCGTTCTCCCACCCCTCCCACGGGGCCAGAATGAAAGCTACTTCATTTATCTAACCATCCTGTGCAGGTTGCCTAGCAAAATATACTCTCTCCAGAAACTAGTATGGCTGAAAACTAAAATTCGAACTTTTCCCAGATGAAAGGCTCCGCAGCCAGCAAATCACTACATTTGACCATTTAAAGATAACAGCCACCTCACCCTCTCTCATTCTGCACTAATATTTGGTGTTGCAGGGACTGGAGAAGATAATTGGATAGAGGAACCTTCAGAGCCTAACCAAGTTGATGGACTGGCTAGGTTTTTCTTCTCTCCCTTCTATCTGTACATATGTGAATCGGTGCAATATAGAAACTAGTTTTCTATATTCACATTCCGTTTGTGGTTTACTTTTGTCTCACTTGACAATGTTTCAGGGCTGTTGAACTGTTTGCCTTGGAATTAGAAAAACTTAAAACCAAATTGAGGTCAGCAACTAATAGGAAATCCTCTGAAATTCTGATGTCTGTTGCCGGGGAGGTACATATGCAGCTGCAGAATGTTGAGTCTCAGATTCAAACGGACGTGTAGGTACTTTCAACTGCAGGCTTCCCTGTTAAAGTTAACAATTTCTTAGTGTGCTCTGGATGATTTTTCAGGGGAAAGCTCACAAACCTCAGTAAATCAAAGAGAAAAAGGCTGGAATCAAGGTTTGAAGGTAAGAAAATTGTATCATTTACATGTTTAATTGATAATTTTTAGGTCCTGATTTAATTAACTTGAATCTCATAAATAATTACTATTAACCATGTATTTCCATCTGTAACTAAGTATGTTTTACCTTTCTGTTTAGTAGTGGTTTGATAATTTTCTGACCAAGATGAACTGTACACACTCCTATGGCACACATGGTTATATTTATGACATGTAAATGCAAATTTTATCCTTAGATGCATCTTGATAAGCACTTATGTCATCAACCACAATCAATCTACCTTCTTTAAAGGGTTTCAATTATGTGATTTTTTTTCTTATCTGAAAATTAATTTTCTGGCCTTTTGCACTACTCTCGTATATTAGGTGATGTTCCAAGTCTTACTGGAAATTTTGTTCTTTTTATCCACAAAGTTGTGAGGTTTGCACGTCTTTGTTTACCTTGAGAGCACCTAATGCTAGCTTGTAGGTGGTGGAGATTAGTTTAGTTCTTATGAATGTCATTATCTTTTACATATTTTAAAGTCTTGGGTCTCTCTATCCATTGCTGAATCGTTTTGGGTTGGATAACTTCAACCTTTAAGATGTTGGATTTTAATAAGTTATACTTAGTACTCCTTTTGTTGAAATTTGTTCGCATACCATATTTTCTTCTTTGAGCGAGTGGAGTTCTGTAGCAATCTCTTTGACTTAGCTGTTTGGGGTGATGCGGATTTTATAGGTGATTCGTTTCCCTTCAGGGAGGACAAAGGGTTTTGGGGTGAATTTAGTCTGTATGTGTCTGGATGTGGGATTTTCTCTCATTGAAGCTTAACCTGAAACCCCACCTCCTTTCAATGCAGAGCAACAAGAACACTTGAAAGTGATTTATGACAAATTCAAGGAACAGGTCAATCAGCATCTTCAAGATTGCAGAAGCACACTTGAAGGGCTGGAAGTGTACCAGACAGAGTTCAAGGGAACTGTGGAAAAGCAAAGTATGGCAGCTTCTCTATATTTAGATCTGTATTATCCTTTTTGTGTCAATTCTTCACTGAAATGTGTTTGTATAGGTGTTATATCATGTCAACCAAGATTGCCCATAAATGATACATATACAAGCTTCCAAATAATTGTTTAATATGGTGACATCTCCATAATCACGGGTAGAAACATATCCTGCTCTTGAACCCCATGCAAAACTCAACGGAGAGATTAATTTTCTCTTCACAAAAATTCCATGCATCCTATGCCTTGCTTGGTAGATGCTCTGCTTGCATGGCGGCATTCCTGCAGCAAAAATCAGACTTGAACCCAGACTGTACTGTGAAGGCTATGATCTTTATTTTGAAAGCTACATAAAAGCAGTTTCCTTAGATGAACTAAAAGTGTTTGCATTCTCATTGTAAACAAACAATATGAAAAATTCTGGTATACTCTTTTGATTCGGTTTTACTTACAGAAGCATCACACAGAAAGCTTCTGTTGCAAGTGGAAGAAGCAATTGAGACTCAACTCAATGATGCCCAAAGAAGAATCCAAGTCATGCAAGAGGCAAGTTTTCCTTCTAATTATATAAATTTATTGTTGAGTTTCATACAATTATTTGCATACTGTAATCTTGGTATAAAGCTATGATGCAGTGGTATGCATATATAGGTGGAGTGGCTGCATATGGTGGTTGGAAAACTCCAATCCAGGCACTTCAGTCAATAGATTTTATTAGAACAGAACCTGTGGCTTAGTTGCTATTTTTCTTTAGTATATTTTCTGACAACCTAGCAGAGATTATCTTGTAAACTTACTTTCACTGTACTGCAGAGTTTGTGGTCGTAATTGAGTCAAGATGTTTCAAACTGTAATCATTCTGTAATACTCGTCTGTCATCTTGCTCTCGTTACTTAGATAATGCTCAACTCAGGTATCTACTAAAACATGTATTTGTTGTTCTCACTAATTACAGATGGGACGTGGGAAGATGCTCCAGTTGAAACACGAACTGGCTTTGTGTTTGAAAGAGGGTATTCTAAGTTGATTACAAGGCGTACAGCTCACTAGAAAGATAGGACTTTGCTTAGAAATAGAGACAGGCCCCAAGTTTGCTTCTTGCAAGTCTTGAAAGCAACACATTGGTCCCTAATAACATTTACTGCTTAGAAATTATCAGTAATCTCTATCTTTGGTTTTGTTGTAACATGTTTGTATAGTTGAACATGGAGTAAGGAAAGCAAAGGGAGGACTTATTTCCTTTTTTTTTTTTTTCGCCACATAAGGTATTTTTATAGTACATTACATATTTTAGAATACCTAGATGTCTTTATACATATTTTACAATACCTAAATGTCTTTATACATATTTTAGAATACCTATATGTTTATGTGGCAGATCCAGGAAGCCATGTGGCACATTTAGGCTATTCTACCTTCTTGCATGTAAAGGAATAACATTGTTTTACTATTCCCAACTCAACCAATCAGATTCTATTATATAGAGAAATTATCACGCATGGTTGAACATAATTGATTGAGGATGGTAAAACTGTGTCATTCTCGTGACATGCAGGTTTCTATCTACCTTCGGCGATGTAAGGATAAAAAAACAGTTTTGCATTGGTCATGTGAAGAAAGATCTGTACCACATCATGAGTTAACAGATCTGTTGGCAGATTAATTTTTTCTTTTAAGAAAATATCACTTATTTTAACCACATCAATCCTTTAAGATTCAATGACTTGCCTGCTAAATCGACTTCTCGTGTCATACTTCGTGCTCTATCATTTTCCTGTCCAACGGGCTGATGGGGAGTAAAATGTGACATGACAAATCGATTTGTAGTAATTTAGGAGACACTAGACTCGCGTAGAGTAAAGACCCAAATCAAAACGCTCGAGTCGAGGGAGATAAACCCAACAAAACAAACATAAATGATTTCGACCAAAAAAAAAAAAACATAAAATCCCTCGAGCTGGAAAGAGGTGGTTAGTTGGAATTGTCCTCTCGTTTTTTAAAATCCCTCGAGGAGACTAAAATTGGCTAACTGGCAGGCAGACGAGCGACGACATCTTTGATATTCGTTGGTTAGGTTTTGTTTGAACCCGGTTCTGGTAAAGGAAGGAAGCAAGCAGTGCAGTCTGCAGAGAGTGAAAAAGATGGAAGAGAGTGAGAGAGTGAGGGAGGTGATAAGGAAACAAGTGGGAGATGATTGGGATGATGAAGTGATGAGCAGAGCCCGATTCAAGGCGTTGAGTGGCCAGAGATCTGACTGGGAACCCACTTACCTCTTCTGGAGAGATTTAATTCTCAGCGTTGCTCGCCAACTCGGCCTTTTCATCATCAAACCCTCTCACCTCAACAACCAATGGTTCAATCGAGGAGGCCTCACCCCATTATCCCTCGACCGTGTCTTGGTATATTTTTTTCCTCTTTTCATCATCATTCTTTTTCTTTTTGGTCAATAATATAAATTTCTTGATTCATTCTCTCTCTTATTTCAGTTTGAAATGTATAATGAAGGTGAGATTGTGCTGCCCAGCGTGGATCTTGTGGACCCCACTGCAGGGCGTCTCTCCCAGGTTTTCACAAGACTTACCAACTCCATGATTAGGAGGAGCAGGACCACCACTCCTCAACTTCTTATGTCCCAGGATCGTCTCATTCTTACCTCACTTTTGAAGGTGGCATGTATTTTCCAAATAAAATGTGGAGTCTAATATCTTAGTTTCTGTGTGCCCCATGCTTATTCTTCTTGGTTAATTTTGTTTTGCTATTTTCGTATATGTAGGATAAAGCTGTTGAAGTTGTGAAACTTTTATCTGAATGTCATTGGACATCTTCGTGCATTGTCACCATGAAGAGGTTCCAGGACATATGTGGAGGAGCCTATGAAGCTTCTGCACTCTTGTCTTACTTGTCAGCACAAGGGAAGGCACGCTATCTCTCACTTTCCAAGGGAGACTTCATAGAGGTAGTACTACTTCTCTTATGCTTCTGTCACAATCATACACAATCGATTTGTTTTGTTCAATTTTGCAAATGAGGGTAGCCTTCAACTGCCTGCCACACTTATGGAATGATTTGCCAACCAGAAGGACAAGTAACAATTCATGAAATAAACTGCTCTAATAGAAAAGCATCCTAGAAAGTTGCAAATAAACTACGTGAATCATTCTTCTGTAGTCATTTTTCATATGATCACATAAGTTGAGATGTTGAGTGTACTAGTTACAGTATCCACGTGTCCCTGTTAATCTAAGATTTGTTTTGTTTTGTTTGGTCATTTTTCGTTTTCAGGGTGTGAAAGTTTCCCTCTCAGCATCTTCCGTTCCTAGTATTTCAAGTCTAGATTGCGATGTTCTGCACCTGATTTGGACAACAGAAAAGCTTCAACAACAACTTAATGTGATTGACCAACGTTGTCAAACGTACCTATTTCTCACTCTCAATACTTCCTTATATGCATGCTGCACTTTCTTACTTTCTTGTTTGAGCATCAAAGACCATAGTTTCATAGATCCCAATCAACCTTGCTCACACCCAATTTTCAATCAATGGAGACAATGACATCTATGGTAGTTCAGAGCACTAATATGGAATTGGGCCTTGTGAATGGTTACCGAGATGAACTCTGCTGTTCCATGATGACTGTGATAGGGTGTGTTATCATGAAATTTAATTGTTGTCATTGCTTGACTTATTTGAGATATCTGGCTTGTGCCGGCTGGTTGAAGGTTTGGCCGGCACTGTTAACCATGGACAACCAGAAGGGATTAGTTAGTTGGTCACAGATATGTTGGGAGTAGAATCATTAGAAAGATACGTTATAGTCTTCTATGCTCTCTTCATTTGGAGCTGTGTTCTTACGTGGATGAGGGATGCCTAGGTCTCCAAACAAGTGTGTATGTCCTCGGGAGTCGGGGTTGAGTATATTTCATGTGCAGGTCAAGAAAATCAGCATTAGCTTGTTTGAATTCTGGAAACAAGAAAGTGGCGCTGAGGCATGTAAGGCAGTTAAAGTTGGCCAATGAGAGTAGAGAAAATTGTGCAACGCTCTTGAATAGAGTGGAGGAAGTCCTCGATGTTATTGCAAGTGCTGAATCCACAAAGAAGGTAATTTTAGGAGTGAAGATAATCTTTTATATTAGCTTTTAAATAAATGAAGAAAAAAAAAATTGAACTGTGGAAATCTTCAGTAAGCTGATCCAATTTGGCTTGTTGGCAGGTTTCTGAAGCCATCCAAATTGGAGCTCAAGCAATAAAGGAAAATAAGATGAGTGTGGAAGAAGTCCAACATAGCTTACAAGAAATTGAGGAGAGCATTGATACACAAAAGCAAATAGAAAATGCTTTAGGTAATTCCTATTCCTGAGTTAAATTGAATTAAGCTGTGTGAGTTGTTGTGGTGCAGGATTTGTCATGCAGACAATGCATTTTGTCATCGTATCCAATTTGATGTCTTTGAATTTTGCAGAATCAACTTCGTTGTACACAGTTGATGAGGATGAAGAAGGTATTGAAGAGGAGTTCAAGAAATTAGAGCTGGATATTGAGGTTAACAGCGCAGGAGAAACAGAGGCTTCGAAATCCGCGGAATCATTGATAGACTCCTTATCAAATCTCAAGCTTGTGGATGATGGTCTAGCAAGAACACCAGCAGTTCAGGGCACTGTCGAAACAATAAGAAACAACAAAACAGAAACTCCCGTGCTTGAAACAGCCTAAAATTTCCCAGATCCCAGAATCATATTGTGATGATTTTGCTCGTGGTGAGTATAGTCAAATCACTAAACTAGTTCATTGTATAGTTTTCTCTTTTCTGTATAAGTAAAAAAACGAGTTCCTTGTATAGTTTTCAGCATAAGTAAAACCCTTGTAACTGAACAAAAAACCTTGCATTACAATAGCCATTTTCAAAGACATCAAAATTAACCCTATGAATGACCGAGTAAATTTTGTAAATGGACGACTTCAGATCAGGGAAGAGTGGCATTTTCCCCTTAACTAGTGCTCAATATGGCACATAAAACTTCACATCGGATTCTATTGTCCCTTCCTGTTTGGGTTTGAGTGGATCCCCTCCTTATATGCCTTTGTATTTGTATTTTTGTCTTCGGCTTAATAACTTCAGAGTAAATTGTTGACATGAAATTGAACAATTGGTCGTACGCATGGTCCAATCCTGCCAGTACAACATAATCGTTTTGACTTAGTCATAGGGCCTTGGTAGGAAGACACTTCAACCTCGTTTGTTAGGGAGGAGGACTAACTGGACTAGATTAGCAAAATGCCTACATTTCATGTGTAATTAAGGTATAATATGGTTATTGTTGTCTAACTTGGAGGATGAAAGACTATTCATAAGAGGTTGATGATTAAAATTTATCCCCTAATCCTTTTGAAAACAGTGGAATTATGAGGGATAAGTTTTAGTCATCAACCTCTTATAGATAGTCCTCATTCTTTCTTCAAGTTAGGCAATATATCCATATTAAGCCTTGAATATGCAGAAAATGTAGATATTTTGCTAGTCTAGTCCAGTCCTCCTTATCAAATAAGCCCAAGAGTATTGTGGCGTCAGCCGGTAAATTGGCTCATCTTTGATCCTCTTTTCTTCATCGTTTGTTTTTTTGGCCCCTTTTTCTTTTCGCTCTCTCTCTAAGAAGGCTCTCTGCTCCTCTAGGGTTTTGGAGGCTGCTACATGGTTTCTAAATGCAAATGTTGAACAAAAACCATGATATGCCTAGCTTTGATTGGATAAAGGTTTTCTAATATAGCTTGCACGTGACAACGCATGAACAGTGTTTTTTTTCTCCCTCTCTTCTCAAACTACCAGAAATTTCATTCGAATCATCAATAGTCTCTTTTGGCATTTGAGATTGAGTCTTTGGCCTCAAAACGAAAGTGACAAAATGTTGACTTCAAGAGCTTGTATCATATTATAAACGACGAAAACAGACACATGTCATCAAAATTGAATAAGCAAATTATTTTCTATAATAAAAAAGTGAGCACATTTGAGCAGGAAAAACTTGTATGAAACAGGGATTGTTTTGCTATTTTTGACTAATAACAGACTGTCATGTGAAAAAGTTATCACGCGTGATATACTGTGATTGGTCGGAGATAGTAAAATAGTTCCATCCCCATTTCATGGAAAGCGTTTCTCCCATTTGAGGTTGCAATCCACAAGAATTCTATAGTGAGAGCCATATATATTTAGGTGAGACATTACCTCTTAATTATTTAATCAAATTAATTAGCCAAATTCAACAATTAAGAGATAAAATCTCACCTTAAAACGATATATACGATGTATAACACACTCACTATAAAATGACTCATCCAGTTGAATTTAATCTATGGCAATAAAATGGGGGCCCAGTAGATTATTATAGATGGCCATTGGCTCCATTGTTGAAGAAGGTGCGAGCCATCCAATCGCCACGAACTCTGTGAGGGCCTCATCAACTCACGTCTTGTTTGGAGCCTTGTTATTATCATATCATATCATGGGCAATGGGCCATTGGAGACCTGATCAGAAACGTGTAAGAAAGCCGATTGGGCATCAGAATGGCCACACTGACACAACAGAGCAGCTGTCGTTTGCCAGAGGTGGCTTCACAAACAGAAAGGTGACCGGTCAAATGAAGGGAAGGGATCAACGGTCGGTAAACGGCAGTTAAACTAGAAGTGTATTGATTAATAAAAACAAATTTGGTCGGATTTAATTGATTGATTAAATAGTTAATTAACAACTAATGTTAAGGTTAAGATAGAACGCATTCCCAATTCCCAGGGTTGGCAAAAGAAATGATAATCTAATGTTAATGAGGAGGAAAAGCAGTAGGTGTGAAAGTAGAATCGTCCTTCGGAGGAAGTTGTGAGCACATAGTAGCTATAGGTAGGGATGAGGAAATTTGACCGTTTGAGGTTGGGGTCAGCCTCAGCACAGCACAAGTGTTGTGTTGGGGTTCTGGGATGAGTGCCATTTGGCTAAGACAGGTGTCCATTCCCACCCATCATCCGATGGGCCATGGGTGATGGGGCCATAACTCATAAAATGCTTTTCATAGTTTGACTTCTTGCAGGAAAGTGATTATTAGGAAAAGCTTTTTTGGAATGAAAACGCGGACACCTGTCTCTCGTCCTTGTTAAACGCGGTTTGCATTACATCATAGGTTTGCACTGCAGTAGTAGGAATCCATTATGCATATATCCCCACAATAAAATATGTTATCAAAAGAAGACCCCAAAAAACTTTCACTTTACAAAAAAGTTCAAAAGATATCCAAATTTTATACCTAAAGAAACAAAAAAGGAAAAAAAGGGCAAAAACAATGCAAATCATTCACACGTCCAACAACAAAACAACAATATAACAATACAATAATACAACAATATAACAATACAACGTGGGTGGGTAATTGGATCAATTCTTGTACAAGAAGCAAGATGGGTTTTAGAGTGAAATTGATAATATGAAAATCACACGTGAGTAACGTGGTATTGAATTCAAAGCTTTGCATCATTACATTGATTGCCTGGCTGTGGATGTGGTCCTATCCTATCCTCCTCCCATCACAAATTCAAAAGGAAAGGTGTGGTTGATATATAACCAACCACGCCCTAAACCCTTTCTTTGTACTAGCGAGTGAGTGAGTGCAGTGCACTTATTATCTTGGTTTGCATTCATTTGACCAACACTGATGAAGATGATCATCTACCCAAATGCCAACAACAACCAACGTACCATCCTTCCTTGCTAAAACCCATCAACCTAAATGTGCTGCTGCAATTCCGCGTGTGTTGGGATCGGTCAAATTCCCATAATCTGTAATCTTGTGGGGGATTTTGCTTTTGCATCTTTTAAATTTTTTAAAATAGGTCAAGTGAACAAGGTGTCCTAAACCAATGAATATATTATATATTACGGTTAGAAAACCCAATGCGAAGTTTCAAAGAGAAAGAAAAAGTCGTATTCAACCACCCGTGGGCGAAACTTGTATAAAGCAGCAGAACCCCACACACATGGTAGATGACACATAACATATTACTATCGGCAATCAACTCAAATTACTGTAACTTCCCTGACTGACTAGTGTCTAGTCACAACTAGGCACAAAGACATGTCGACCTTATGAGGAGGGAGGGCATTATAGGAATTAACTGAGCATGAGATAAGATATATATAAAAGAAGAGGGAGAAAATAAATAGGGTAGATGGATAGGTAGATGAATTGGATATATATCATATCATAAATCTATCCGACTACCTTTACCTTATCATGAATTTGAGCAAACGAATGATCCACAAAAGCCCAAACGACACACTCATCTTTGCACTCTGTTGCCTATAAATAAAACCACCATTCTTCTTCACTCTACTCTTCTTCTGATAACCAACAAAAACAACAAAACTTTGTTATTACTTAAATTATAACCCAATTGGCCAATTGCCCTGACTGCTTTCAAAACTCTGTCGGGGGAGAGAGGGAGAGAGAGGGAGAAACAACATACTAATATGGCGTCAGATGAAAGTATGACCATCCGCTCTTGCATCTCCATGCAGGAAGACGAGTATGACGATTATACGACGGATGATGGATATGATCACCATCCCCATCTCCACAACTTGTCCAGGCTGTCTATGTGTACTAGTAGGAGTTCCACCTATGGTGCTCCTGATCAGGATGAAATTGATGACGATGTTGATGGTAACTACTTCTACCAAGGCCTACATCAAGATCAAGATCATGATGCCCAAGAACAGAGTGGTATGAGTATGTACATGTCACTCTTGTCCATGGAAAGCTTTGACGGGGATGTAGACGAGGAGGAAACATTGTCATCCAATGATAAACGAACCAAACAAGTACTACTGGAAGCTGGGCTGTCCTCCGACTCTGACAAGGAACCCGGCTGCTGTTACTCGCTTCCAGCGACACCCCCAAGACCAAGGACTCAGGCTAGTGCTCCAGCGGGAATGTTCAATTGTAAGCATCCCAATCCCATGTTGGTCAAAGAGTATGCCAGCGAGAACGAAGCTCAAACGCTGATGAGCGTCGATTCCAAGAAGAGGAGCAGGAGGAGAAGTAGGAGGAGAATCTCATCAGACAACAAGGAGAACATGAATATGATGATGACGAGGATGGGTAGTAATCAGCTTGACCATTGTCATAGCTTTAGTGGGGAGAGTGAGGGTGGCTCTGGTACAGGGGTGGTGGTGATAACAAGGCCCAAAGGAGGGAGGAGGTCCCTGTGCATGGACTTGGAGGAAGTCAAGGCTTGCAGAGATCTTGGATTTGAGTTGGAGCACCAGCACATGCTGCAGGAGATGCCCTCTCGTCTTTCTCTCTCCACCCCAACCCCAACTCTCACTCTCGATACCAACACTACCTGCAGTAGCGGTGGCAATTCCCCCATCGCTAATTGGCGCATCTCAAGCCCTGGTATGCCTAAGCTGCCTGCCTTCCATCTTTTTTTACCTTCATCATCTAATCTTGAGTACTAAATATCTCTGCTTCAGGTGACGACCCACGGGATGTCAAGGCTCGCCTCAAGGTCTGGGCGCAGGCAGTGGCACTGGCATCCACATCAAGACAAGGCAGCGGAGCCGACTAATTCACAAAAGACCATCTATTCTATTCTCTCTGCATTTGGGTTTTTTATGTACTTCTGACACGCGCCATCGGGGGGTCGGAGAGAGTTCCAAGTGTGGAGACTGAACAGAGTATAGTAGCTTTTGCATTTTCGTTTCCACTACTACTAAGCACATTTTTCTTTCTTCTGTCTGGCTTTTGGGTACATTTTGCCATTTACTTTTTCCCTAGGAGAGTTCGTATTTCTGGTTGACGATCCTTTATCTCTATAGAGTCAACTATATTTCACCCGTACCTCCGCAGCTTCTCCACATTGTAAATATAACATAACCGATTATTTTTTCCATGATGATAGACTTACAATCACACTTCATTATGTTGATTATGTGTAAAGATTTTGAAGTTTCCATTTCATATATCGAGTTTGTGAGATGCTTCCCCATTGGATATTGGTTCGTTTGAGTATAATAGTATGGGGGTTGATATTGTATTGGTTATAAAACATATATCAAAACCTTTTTATTGACATTGTATTAGTTACAACACATATCTCAAAAGTTTATGTATTCTACTTAGTCCTATGTTGTCCCATACGGACTGCCCAAATTGATCGGAAGCTCTCTAACAAGATACTAAAGCGAGACAAAGGAAGAAAGAATGTCATACTTTACTTGGATGAAACCCTGTAGGAGCAGGACAGTAAACAAACGCACTGTTTTTAGCCCTGCTTTTTCTCTCAAAACTCATAAGTAATCTGTGTTAACTGTTAATGGCCGTAGTCAGGCCTATCATACATGCTGGAGGATTTATACCAGTGAACTAGTAAATTAAATCCTATCCACGATATGGAAGCGAAAAAATTCCAAAATCTCTGCACAAAGAGAGACAGAGATAGCATCTGTTCTCACTTGACAGAATGAAACCGCATGATACATCTGGAACATATTATGGGCACCATCAAGGCACTTAGCAGATTTAGCACAGTAAAAGACAACCTTGTGGATTGAGAATATGTCATGGAACTGGAAGATAAATCTTCGCTGCAGAGTATAACAGTCATTTCAGTCCCTCACAATTGAAATGGATGGAAGGTATTGGGAAAGGGTATAGAAAGCTGAGAAATTGAAAGTCATCTGCTAATTTGAATGCTGAATTTACTCCTTGGTTACTAACAAGGTGAAAGCTTGTAAAACGAATTAACACACAAAGATACATTTATTGAAACCAACACTTTCTCAACCCAAGGACGGACATTCCAGATCTCCCAAGATACAGGAGTGACACCAGAGGCTTAGCTAGCACTTCCTTTTGAGCTCTTACACGACAAACCAAAGATTTTCAAGGCTAAAGCAGAACATAAATATCCTTGTGATTATGTTTCCCCTACCTAAATTTCAATAGTAATTATTATAGGATTAGCATATGCCCGCTTAGAAGCTAAATGGTCATTAATAGAATCCCCGTGGTAAAGAACCTAGAAATTAAGTTGGGAAACCTCCCACTGGGGTATTCTGAGATTAAGAATGTCTACCAAGGAAATAGGCACCTGTTCAAAGCTCTTCAGTTTCAATGGGCAGTGCCTCACCACAAGAAGCTCTTGGTCACTAGAAAGTCAGTGATTTGTGGTCCTATTGACTTTATGAGGAGAAAGCAATAGAATCCACTACAAGTATCAGCTCACAGTCATAAGCAGGCCACTAATTATGAACCATTAACTTTAAAAGCAGGAAAAAGTTTCACGTTAACTTGAGATAGACAACAGAATCTCTCAGGTGAGAGAAAAATGAGGATGACTCCAGCGATTACAAAAACTTGCATAAAACAAGCACAGATTTTATTTGAATGAATGAATTGTTACAATTTCCAGAAATGGTAATGGAGTAAAGGATAAATTCTCACTCACTTGAACATTAGATTGTGGCAGGTGTTATCACAGGGGTATGCACAGTCAATAGCTTTAACCGGCAGTCGATCAAAGTACCAGTCTCCAACAGACAATGCAATTGCCTGCAAAATAAAAATGTGACTTAACTGATGCCTTTCAAATCTAACGCCATTTCATTGTAAATGACTTAACTGAAGCCAAACTATGTGTAACTTGAGATTTCGGTGCTACATTTAATCATTTAATGAGATTTCTGTGCTACAATTCACTGCCTATCATATGTTATAAACAGAATGCTTCTGCCATTCTCACTTAACTAAATCAAATAGACAATTAAAGACACATATGCATGAGTTCAAGGCTTCCCCAGATGTCAATTCATAAAACAACCACCCTCCCATGTTAAACTCTTACTATAACTTCCACAACCATTTGAAAAAGTAAAAGATATTTAAATGGGGGCATACCCTGTTTCCAAGAACAGGAGAATCATCAGCAAACCATGTATCTTGTCTCTCAGATTGGCAGTGAGCAAAGCAGGAATTGATGAATAAACCATTTTTAGTGGACACTGAGAAATCTCTAACAGCATTGAGCATTTGATTCCTGAAGTCTGCTTCATATGAGGGAAAGGAGAACAGCATTAAGAAGGAATTCTGTAAGTGTGTGCTTGTGTCTGTATATGTTAAGATTACACTGGCACAATAATTAAATAAAATCAAGAAAAGAGCTAAAAAAACAAGAATTACCTTGGAAAAACTGGATTTGGGATGAATTACAAAGTGCATGGTTTGATTTGCATGCACCCCATAAGCCACGAGGATCTGCAGATGGAGGGGCTAAACTAGCTTGAACCTGAAGAAAATAAATAAAAAAGACTTCAGCAAAATTATATCAGGGACATGAAATACCAGTACAAAAGCCAAAATCCTTGCCAAGCAGATAAAAACTGAATACTGATTTCTGTCCTATCAGTCATATGGTAGGCTCATTGGCTTCCTAATTATGAAAAACTACAGCTTTTTACTATGCCTCTTAGAAGTAGAGCATTTAGGAAAAAAGCATAAACAATGCACTGGCTTGACAATCGAGTAGTTGCACCATGAAGACAAGACTGTTGGAGGAGGTATAGGTAAATAATTTCAACCAATACCTACAGACCCTCCAGTACAATACGGTACAAGCTATAAATTGTCTATATAATAAAAAGATAAAAAGAAGATGACCTGCCATGCATCATAGGCTGCATTGAGAAGAAACATGGGAGTCTTAACATTTGCAACCAAATTTTGAGGAAAGAAGCACTGAGAGAGAGAGAGAGAGAGAGAGAGAGAGAGAGAGTTAGAATTTTTTAATACACATTTAATTGCATAAAATCAATAAAATCTAGAGAATTACCGAAGTTGGGTCTAGGTGGTCGATGCAAGTCTTTGGCAGATTTTTTTCCACTTCCTAAAATCATAACAAGTAGCCAATATCACACTTTAAACAGGCAAAGCGACTGGAGAATTATTCAAAGGAAACTTGTAATGTGACAATCTGAAGTGCCATATCGTTCTTCTGTTACCAGTCAACATAGATTGCAAATGTCCCAAATCCGTGCTAATG
>NC_047652.1:107985-115485 GCF_902201215.1 Prunus dulcis | reverse complement strand
CCAAAGCGAGTTCGCCGCCAACCGTAGCAGCACCATCCGCTAAGATTTGTCCCTTTTTAATACATTTACCTCAATTGAAAGGATCCTCTGATCAATCCAGAGATCATTTCGATTCCATTAGTAATGAGGATTCAGAATATCACACATTGATCAATCAAAGAGAGATTCAACAACTAAAAGAAAGATCGATTCTTTGGGATCCTTCTTTTCTTCAAACGGAACGAACAGAGATAGAATCAGACCGATTTCCTAAATGCCTTTCTGGATATTCCTCAATGTCCCGGCTATTCACGGAACGTGAGAAGCAGATGAATAAGCACCTGCTTCCGGAAGAAATCGAAGAATTTCTTGGGAATCCTACAAGATCCATTCGTTCTTTTTTCTCTGACAGATGGTCAGAACTTCATCTGGGTTCGAATCCTACTGAGAGGTCCACTAGAGATCAGAAATTGTTGAAGAAAGAACAAGATGTTTCTTTTGTCCCTTCCAGGCGATCGGAAAATAAAGAAATAGTTAATATATTCAAGATAATTACGTATTTACAAAATACCGTCTCAATTCATCCTATTTCATCAAGCATATGTATTTTACAAATTATCACAAACTCAACTTATTAACTTATATAAGTTAAAATCTGTATTTCAATATAACGGAATGTCTCTTTTTCTTAAGAATGAAATAAAGGATTTTTTTGTTGTAACACAAGAACTATTTCATTCCGAATTAAGACATAAGAATCTTCGCAATTATGGAATGAATCAATGGACAAATTGGTTAAGGAGTCAGTATCAATGTGATGTATCTCATATTAAATGGTCTAGATTAGTACCACAAAAATGGCGAAATATATTCAATCAACACTGTATGGCTCAAAATAAAGATTTATGTGATTTATATGAAAAGGATCGATTAATTAACTACGAAAAAAATTTCGAAACAGATTCATTACTGAATCAAAAAGATAATTTTAAAAAACAATATAGATATGATATTTTAGCATATAAATCTATTAATTATGAATATAAGAAGGACTCTTATATTTATGGATCACCATTACAAGTAAAAAATAAACAAGATATTTTTTATAATTACAACACACATACACAAAAAGCATTTAATATGCCGGAAGGTATTCCTATTATCCCTTATCTAGTAGAAGATGATATTAGAGATATGGAGATAAATCCGGATAGAAAATATTTTGATTGGAGAATTTTCCATTTTTGTCTTAAAAATAAGGTCGATATTGACGCCTGGATCGATATTGATACTGACACTAACAGTAATAAATATACTAAGACTAGGGTTAATAAGTATCAAATAATTGATAAAATCAATAAGAGGGGTCTTTTTTATCTCACGATTCAGCAAGATCAAGAAATCAACCTATCCAATCAAATAACCCTTTTTGATTGGATGGGGATGAATGAAGAAATACTAAGTTGTCCCATATCAAATATGGAATTTTGGTTCTTCCCAGAATTGGGGATACTTTATAATACGTATAAAATTAAACCGTGGGTTATACCAATTAAATTACTAGTTTTAAATTCTAATATAAATGAAAATGATAGTAAAAACAAAAGCATCACCGGAAATAAAAAAAGGGATCCTTTTATATCAATATCGGAGAATTCAAAAAAATCTTTTGAATTAGAAAACCGAAACCAAGGGGAAAAAGAATACGCGGTCCAAGCAGATTTTAAATCAGCTCTTTCAAACCAAGAAAAAGATGTTGAAGAAGATTATACGGGATCGTACATGAAAAAAAATAGAAATAAAAAGCAATACAAGATCAATACAAAAGGGGAGTTTGATTTCTTCCTAAAAAGGTATTTGCATTTTCAATTGAGATGGGATGATTCTTTAAATAAAAAAATAAGCAATAACATCAAAGTATATTGTCTCCTGCTTAGACTGATAAATCCAAGAGAAATTACTATATCCTCTATTCAAAGAGGCGAAATGAGTCCGGATATTCTGATGATTCAGAAAGATTTAACTCTTACAGAATTGATTAAAAGGGGAATTTTGATTATTGAACCAATTCGTCTATCTATAAAAAATGATGGAAAATTTATTATGTATCAAACCATCGGTATTTCATTAGTTCATAAAAGCAAACACCAAATTAATCAAAGATACCGAGAAAAAAAACATGCTGATAAGAATTCTGATGAAGCCATTAGAAAACATCAAAGGATGACTGTAAATAGAGATAAAAATCATTATGATTTGTTTGTTCCTGAAAATTTTTTATCACCTAGACGTCGTAGAGAATTGAGAATTCTAATTTGTTTCAATTCTGAGAATAGACATAGAAATGCAGCATTTTGTAATGGGAATAAGGTAAACAGTCAAGTTTTGGATAAAAGCAAAAACTATAAAAAAAAACTTATTAAATTTAAGTTATTTCTTTGGCCCAATTATCGATTAGAAGATTTGGCTTGTATGAATCGTTATTGGTTTAATACCAATAATGGCAGTCGTTTCAGTATGGTAAGGGTACATATGTATCCGCGATTGAAAATGCATTAATAGTACATTTTTGCTATATTTCCCATACTATATCTGATCTATGACGACAAAGAGATGCACACATGCATTGTCTTACATTCCATCGTTCCATTCTGATACACGATACTAATTCAATGACATATCAATTTGATCTAGAAATGAATCAACAAAATATTATTATTTTAGGTCTAAATTTTTATCTTTTGTGAGTGCAGAAAACAACCATCCTTTATGTATACCCTTTCAAATCCAAATAAAATTTACAAATTAAAAATTTAATTTTATTAAAAAAAATTATAAATTAATAACAAAATTAATATTTTTGTATATACAAAATAAAAATGAGAGGCATTATTATTACTGATCAATAAAGATATCTATCAATAAAAATTTCTTAAAATAAAAAGAGGGGGGCGAGAAGATTTAATTTTATGGTAAAAAATTCATTCATCTCAGCTATTTCACAAGAAGAAAAAGACGAAAACAGAGGATCTGCTGAATTTCAAATAGTTAGTTTCACCAATAGGATACGAAGACTTACTTCACATTTAGAATTACACAAAAAAGACTATTTATCTCAGAGAGGTTTACGTAAAATTCTGGGAAAACGCCAACGACTGCTGTCTTATTTGTCAAAGAAAAATAGAATATGTTATAAAGAATTAATTAATCGGTTGGATATTCGGGAGTCAAAAACCCGTTAATTTGAAGAGGCATTTTGAATTATTTGATTTATTAGATCGTGAATTTTAATGAACTTTTTTTCGTTTTCAGCAATTCATGAAAGAATGAATCGAGGAAAAACCGATGAATATACCAGCTACAAGAAAAGACCTCATGATAGTCAATATGGGCCCCCACCACCCATCAATGCATGGTGTTCTTAGACTCATCATTACTCTAGATGGTGAAGATGTTATTGATTGTGAACCAATATTGGGTTATTTACACCGAGGGATGGAAAAAATTGCGGAAAACCGAACAATTATACAATATTTGCCTTATGTAACACGTTGGGATTATTTAGCTACTATGTTCACAGAAGCAATAACTGTAAATGGACCGGAACAGTTGGGAAATATTCAAGTACCTAAAAGAGCTAGCTATATCAGAATAATTATGTTGGAGTTGAGTCGTATAGCTTCTCATCTGTTATGGCTTGGTCCTTTTATGGCGGATATTGGTGCACAAACTCCCTTTTTCTATATTTTCAGAGAAAGGGAATTGGTATATGATCTATTCGAAGCTGCCACCGGTATGAGAATGATGCATAATTATTTTCGTATCGGAGGAGTAGCGGCCGATCTACCTCATGGTTGGATAGATAAATGTTTGGATTTCTGCGATTATTTTTTAACAAGAGTTGCTGAATATCAAAAACTTATTACACGAAATCCTATTTTTTTAGAACGAGTCGAGGGAGTAGGCATTATTGGTAGAGAGGAAGTAATAAGTTGGGGTTTATCGGGACCAATGCTGCGAGCTTCCGGAATACAATGGGATCTTCGTAAAGTTGATCATTATGAATGTTACGACGAATTTGATTGGGAGGTACAGTGGCAAAAAGAAGGAGATTCATTGGCTCGTTATCTAGTCCGAATTGGTGAAATGATAGAATCTATAAAAATCATTCAACAGGCTCTGGAAGGAATTCCAGGGGGACCCTATGAGAATTTAGAAATACGATACTTTGATAGAGAAAGGAATCCTGAATGGAATGATTTTGAATATCGATTTATTAGTAAAAAGCCTTCTCCTACATTTGAATTGCCGAAACAAGAACTTTATGTGAGAGTCGAAGCCCCAAAGGGAGAGCTGGGAATTTTTCTGATAGGGGATCAGAGTGGTTTTCCTTGGAGATGGAAAATCCGCCCCCCGGGTTTTATCAATTTGCAAATTCTTCCTCAGTTAGTTAAAAGAATGAAATTGGCTGATATTATGACGATACTAGGTAGTATAGATATCATTATGGGAGAAGTTGATCGTTGAAATGATAATTGATACACCAGAAGTACAAGATATTGATTCTTTTTCTAGATTAGAGTTTTTAAAAGAGTTTTATGGAATTATATGGGTGCTTATTCCTATTTTGACTCTTGTATTGGGAATCACAATAGGCGTACTGGTAATTGTATGGTTAGAAAGAGAAATATCCGCAGGGATACAACAACGTATTGGACCTGAATACGCCGGCCCTTTGGGAATTCTTCAAGCTCTAGCAGATGGGGCAAAACTGGTTTTCAAAGAAAATCTTCTTCCATCTAGGGGGGATACCCGTTTATTCAGTATCGGGCCATCCATAGCAGTCATATCAATTTTAGTAAGCTATTCAGTAGCTCCTTTTGGCTATCACCTTGTTTTAGCGGATCTCAATATCGGTGTTTTTTTATGGATTGCCATTTCTAGTATTGCTCCGATTGGACTTCTTATGTCAGGGTACGGGTCAAATAATAAATATTCCTTTTTAGGTGGTCTACGAGCTGCTGCTCAATCGATTAGTTATGAAATACCATTAACTTTATGTGTGTTATCAATATCTCTACGTGTGATTCGTTGATACATAGACATAAACTTTTCTTTATTCCTTCCTTTCAAAGAAAGGGTTGGAATGAATTAAGTAGATGTAGATATCTTCATTTTTTTTTATTCATTATTCGGGTTGATGAACTAAATCAAATAGTTATATGAGTGAAAGAAAACAGCTTATATATAAATTCGCAGTAAAAAGATTGAGTCTCATTTTCTATGTATAAGAGTTAGAGAGTTAAGCGGAAATAAACATAAACAGAAGCGACCGTTTCCCCCAAGATTGGTTGATTAGTCATCCTGACTTGAAGCGGGCTCAAAAGATCAACCATATTGAGTTTTCACTATCATTTGTATGTATTACCACAGGGGGGGGTTGAACAAAAACGAGTGGGTGGTTAGAAACACCAAGATATGTAAAGGATTAGTAATGGAGATTATGTAAATTCTCCAAAAGGACATTTTTACATAAATATACAAACAAAGAATACTCATTGGGGCTTTAAGTTGGTAGAAATGATCAGGCAATACTCCCCACGACACGATTCCAATCCAGAGTATGCTCCTATCCACAGATTAAATAAATAACTATTGGGAACGAAATAATCCTTTACTTTATTTTGTAAGCCCCCTTTTTCTCAGAAATAGAAAGAAGAATAGGAACGAAAAAAAGAGAAAGAAATCCAATTCCAATAAAAAAATAAAAAAGATACCTTTTTTATTTCCCAGATACATATTAATAGATATAGAATTTGTGTCATAATTCATGAATTAATTATAGAATTTTTTTCGTAAGTGAAATAAACGGGTTATTGATATTTCTACAATAAGTATTTTATTGAAGAATTAAGTTATTACTCAACAAAGAAGAATTAAAATTCTTATTGAAATTATTAAAGTTAAAGAAAGGGTGAGATCTATTCAGAAGTACCTTTTTTATTTATTATTAAATAATTATAACAGACAGAATTCAATTGGTCTAATTTAGGACCGTCCAATAGATTTTTACTTTATCCATCCTACAAACGTACCAAGATAAAACAATACTGACGCGATCCTTAGATTTATTTCTGGCCTTTAAGGAGCCGTATGAGGTGAAAATCTCATGTACGGTTCTGTAATAGCGATGGTAACAGTAATGGTATCACCGACTATAATTATCTAACAGTTCAAGTACAATTGATATAGTTGAGGCGCAATCAAAATACGGTTTTTGGGGATGGAATTTGTGGCGTCAGCCTATAGGGTTTATCATTTTTATCATTTCTTCCCTAGCAGAATGTGAGAGATTACCTTTTGATTTACCCGAAGCAGAAGAAGAATTAGTAGCAGGTTATCAAACCGAATACTCGGGTATAAAATTTGGTTTATTTTATGTTGCTTCCTATCTAAACCTATTAGTTTCTTCATTATTTGTAACAGTTCTTTATTTGGGAGGTTGGAATATCTCTATTCCGGACATATATGTTTCTGAGCTTTTTGAAATAAATAAAACATGTGGAGTTTTTGGAGCGACAATTGGTATCTTTATTACATTAGCTAAAACTTATTTGTTCTTGTTCATTCCTATCACAACAAGATGGACTTTACCGAGGCTAAGAATGGACCAACTATTGAATCTTGGATGGAAATTTCTTTTACCTATTTCTCTCGGTAATCTATTATTAACAACCTCTTCCCAACTCTTTTCACTGTAAGGTAAATTTACAACTTGTCTCAAACAAGAGAAATAAACAAACATAAAATTATTCATAATATATATTAATGATATGTTCTCTATGGTAACTGGGTTCATGAATTATGGTCAACAAACAGTACGAGCTGCAAGGTACATTGGTCAAAGTTTCATGATTACTTTATCTCACGCAAATCGTTTACCTGTAACTATTCAATATCCTTATGAAAAATTAATCACCGCGGAGCGTTTCCGCGGTCGAATCCATTTTGAATTTGATAAATGTATTGCTTGTGAAGTATGTGTTCGTGTATGTCCTATAGATCTACCCGTTGTTGATTGGAAATTGGAAACTGATATTCGCAAGAAACGGTTGCTTAATTACAGTATTGATTTCGGAGTCTGTATATTTTGTGGTAATTGCGTTGAGTATTGTCCAACAAATTGTTTATCAATGACTGAAGAATATGAACTTTCTACTTATGATCGTCACGAATTGAATTATAATCAAATTTCTTTGGGTCGTTTACCAATGTCAGTAATTGACGATTATACAATTCGAACAATTTTTAATTCGCCTCAAAAAAAAAAAGTAAATCTCTTGATTAAAGAATAATTTATAATTACTTTACTAAGACTATTACTTTACTAATAAATAATACTAAGGTTCATTTTTTTTTGATCTAATCTAAAGGAATCGGGTTTCTTTCGTTTTGTTTGGTCAATAACTACAAATCCCAACTGTTGATTAGTTGGTTAAGAATCACGTCTTAATTTGGATT
>NC_047652.1:82099-107975 GCF_902201215.1 Prunus dulcis | reverse complement strand
ATTTGACCCTTTCGAACTCTGTCTGTAACTCACTATAGGCTCGAGAAACAAAGAGAAGATGTGTACGAACGAGATATCCAGCAACAAGAAGAAGGAAAAGGATTGAATAGAGGAACTCCCGAACATTTGGCGATCTCAGATGTGTCGATATCAATGATGACTCATTATTTCGATGAATCATTTCTTCGGACGGAAGAAGATTATGTAAACACTTACTCGAAATATCACTTATCAGATTCCATTGTGGAAGACACAATTTTTTCTGAAGAATTCGCCATGATATATCTGATCCATGCATAATATCATGAAAAATGGATACAAATTTTTGGCTGCTACTTAGTATCGGCAATAGGTCTGAAAAAGTATCTAAAAATATAAAATTTAGATATTTGTATCCTGTCGAAGTAAGGAACCATGGCATATATGTTTGGAATATATTCCATTTTGAGAGAGTTGAAAAAGCACTATCTCGTTGAAAGGTTCTATTAGTTGACATTCATAAAATGTATCTAATGAATTATGAGTTCAATACATCCTGTTTAGCAGAAAGACGGATATTCCTTGCTCATTATCAGACAATCACTTATTCACAAACCTCCTGTGGGGCTAATAGTTTTCATTTCCCATCTCATGGAAAACCCTTTTCTCTCCGCTTAGCCCTATCCCTCTCTAGGGGTATTTTAGTGATAGGTTCTCTAGGAACTGGACGATCCTATTTGTTATTCAACAGTATAACATGACTTATATACCCATGTCAACCAATATCAACATCGATAGATATCTATGTTCTTATCTATCTATATTTTTCAATTTTTTTTTTTTGAATAAATGAATTAAAAATTTCGGATTTATATACACACGATTTCCATATGCTAATTATAATGGGTTGCCCGGGACTCGAACCCGGAACTAGTCGGATTTATATACACACGATTTAACATTTAAGTAAATATCTTTGTCCTTTTACTTTCATTTATTTTTATATTACTCTATTTACTTAAGTTTACAATGTAAATAAGGAAGTACCCCATTTGGATTCAAATAAAAATACTAAAAAATCAAATTCTCACCAAATCAAAGTATGAAAAATCGGTTTTAGTGCAAAATATGATTTAGGCTAAAAATGATGGCTCATTAAGTCAATATATACTTCGTACTAAAATCCCATACAATCAAGTTTTCTTATTTGATGTGTAAGGAATAAAAGCCGCCAAAAATTATCTTGAGAAAATGATTATTTCGAAAAATCATTTTTCATACTTAATTAATATTGCACATTCGCTAAAAAAATTATGGGTCTGCCAGTGGACCCACATGAGAGGACCGCAGAAACCCCAAATGGTAAATCCACAGGAGAGGACCGCAGAACATCTCAACTGTCAAAAGAAGCGTTCTATGAGCAAAATCATAGTCCTTTGACACTCACACAAATTGTAAGGCATACCATAACAGAAACCAGGAGAGAACACAGAGTAGGAACACATAAAGAACAGTAAAATGACCCATGAGAAGCACTCCACTTCAACTCAGAACCTGACAAAGAAAACCTCATATGACCAAGCATAATTCTTCGGTCGGCCCAGAGTAGAGAAGAGCACCACATCCTAACAATTATCACCAGCGTCGATGTTGCCGCTGCCGCTAAAATAGAGACAAAACATCAGCTACTAGGTATCACAATTCTCCCAAGGAGAGACACAATCCAACATTACTACTATCACCGCTGCCGAGACAAAGATAACACTAATCACCTAGAATACTGCAAAAACTACCAAACAAAACAAAGAGACAAACAGACCTAGATCCAAACAGATCTAGACTATCTAGGGAGGGGAAGGGGATGAGAAGAGTGGATAAGAGGAAGGGAAAAGATGGGAGAAAAAGAAAGGGAGATGAGGAGAGGAAGGGGAAGAGGGGCAGAGGGGCAGAGGGGAGGAGGGGCAGTGGCCACCTCCCCCCCTTAGCTTCCTTGCGGTTGGTTATCAGCAAGAAGAAATGGAACCAGGTTGCGGCTAGTGTTTTCACGAAAGTAACCTCCCCCACGTAAGTTAAATTTAGTTATCAATCCTAAGTTAATTTCAGTTATGGATTAAATGCCTTTGTTCACTATGTTTTTGCCTCGATTCTAGTTTTTTATTTTTATTTTTTCCTCAATTTGGTCACTAATATACTTCTTGTTAGTAATTTTGATCAGTGGTAAGTAATTAGGGAAAAACAATTCATTTGATTTTGATAAAATGTTTTATGCACTTTCTAAAACAATTCATTTGTTTCATTTGTTTAATTTGATTTGATTTGATTTGATTTTGTCTTTTCTATCATTTGATTTAGTTAACAATTCATTTGATTAAAAGACCACCTTATGCACTTTCTAAAACTAATTCCAATTTTAACTCTCGTGCTTATTTGATAAAGAAATTGAATCTCAAATAATTTTTAAAGTTTAAAATTCAAGTTTGGATCTCTTCGATTTCTTGTTTAAATATCAAATTGAAGGCTCTAGACATGATTTTCAACAATCCTTGAATAATATTCGTGAGTTTAACCAAGCTTTTGGTTGTGATTTCAAGCCAATTAGATAAAACTTTCAAAATTACCCTTGAATTGCTAAGAAAACAAAACACTGAGCAAATTGAAGAAGAAAAAACCACAAACATAGTGTCCGAAAGTGAAATTGAGGCACTGCTATTCATATCCAGCAATGCAATTAGACACAACAATGACGCCAAACAAAGTAAATAAATAAATAAATAAATAAAAATCCATCAATCGATTATCGAAAAGGAAAAGATTGGCTTGCCGAATGCATCCGATTCCTGCCGTACAACTCCTTTGCAAATTGCTACCAGTGAAGTTATACAATGTAAATACATTTCCCTCTCCTCCATAAGAATCAATGTCAAAGAATGTTTCTATGGGTTGAATATACATACAAATAAATTCTCTCTAACCAGGGTAAACTCAGCCCCCACCAGAAATCTATCTCCAACTTTGAGCTTGAGCTACAAAATCATTTGTATCATGCTTGGTCTTCCCCGAATTATTACATGTTAAAATTTATTTTATATATTTAAAAAAATCACAATAATTTATAAGCCCCTTAAACACCCAACCCACTTGACAATGTCTCGCCACCTTCTTCGCCAAACTGATAATGCTCATACACTTCGAGTAAGAGTTCCCTACACGGTACAACTGCCCCAAGCTTCATGCAAGCCAAAAAGGCACCTGAAAGCTTGCGATGAAGGCTGTAGGCCTCGTCAGGTGGTGGAGTGACCCTGTGCCTCAGCATGGTTGCCCCAAGGTTTGAAATGCTTTGAGTGATATTGGATGAGCGGAAGTCATACCCACCAGGCTTTGAAAATGGCAATCCCACCACAAAACCGGCTTGGACATGAGCCTCTAACATTATTTCTGACTCTGTTCCCGAGAGGAATCCAAGTCTCTTAGACATTTCAATGACTGTACCTCTATCATCATTTGCACAGGCAAGAACCTGATCAAATATGCATTAGAAAGTCCTCAGCGATTCCAGCTCACTTTAAAAAGTTTTAAAGTTCAAACAAACAATTAATATTTAACCACAATTACAACCACAACGTCTTAATCTAACAGACAAGAGTTGGCTGTTAGCCAAAAAGAAAAAACAAACTATCAAGAGTTGGCTTCAGGATTGAACAATGATAAATCAAGGTCTATAATTCTTGCATGACCAGGTCTTAAATGACATTAGTCCTGTCTGAATAGATGCCTCATTCCTATGTGCCAAGATCATGACAATAGAGACCATAACTGAACCTCAGGCAACGTTTATATACTATCTAGGAAGCAGGAACCTTTGTAAGGTAATGATTAAAAAACAGACAAAATTCAATTAAATAGAAAGAAAGGAGATTTCACCATTCTTAGATAGTCATCAACAAAACTCTTGGGGTAATCCCTAGCCGCTCCAAAGTCAATCAGATTGATTGTTTTCTTAGCCTCGTCGTACAAGAAATTACTCCAATTAGGATCAGTCTGCATTGCATAAAGCAAAATTAGAGCAAGATGAGCTGAGAGTCTAAAACTAGGAAGCATGAATGACTTACTAACCCCATCAGAATTTTAATTGCTAAAAGCATAATGCAGGAAAAACATAAAACAAAAACCACAAAATAAAGTTCAATTCATGAATAACACCAGCTCAGATGTCAAGCAGAATGACACCCCTGAATCTTTGATATGCTAAACGAACTGATGTAAGAAACTCTTTCATAAATATGAGCTGGACTAGACCATAAGTCTTGCTTAACTTTGGCCATTTAAACAACAGCTGAAATGTCCAGCAGAACAGGCACCCCTGAATCTTGATATTTTAAACGAACTGAAGAAATTAAGTCTTTCATACATATGAACTGGACTAGACCATAAGTCTGGCTGTAAATTATAAAATGACTCGGAATTTTAGCTACATTATAATTACTTAACATCAGCAGCAGGTGATTAAAAACTTAGTATCTGTGATACACCAACAATAACGTTTCCTAGAGAGAAATATCCTCTTTGGCAACCCAAGAAGACACCCATTGGCCTAAGTCTGTCAATGAAATACAAAGAGAAATTGTCAGTGGTAATAAAAAAAAAACCACTTCATCTATGTCATCGTTTAAAATCAATCATTTTTAAAGATTAAGCTTTAGAGCTAGGGAAAGCGTCAATGTTGAGAATCACTAATGTACTTTGGGACTCTATTTGAAGCCTAGAAATAAGGCTATTTCATGTATTTTTTTAAAAATTCATATTTGTAATGAAAGAATATTTAGTAATTTTGAAAGGCTTGCAGCCTTGAAAGCTTAATGTTTTTAACGATTAACTATTAAGTATTTCCTCTGCAACGGCAGCAACCATAAATCATCGTCCTCCTCTATCTAAAGTTCTTCTCATTACTATAATTTCTGCCCTCCACCATAATTGTAGGGAACGCTCACCTTGTATTGTGCTACATCAATTTTATATCAGACAACCCAACTTGATCGAGTTAAGAACTGGACCAAGAATGGAATAATTGCCTTCAATGTCTTTAAAGAGGGATGAAGGTGATGATTCAGTTTTTGGTCGAACTCAAAACTCGACCCCATCTGGTACCGTACCGAAGTAAGACAAAAGAAGGTGGGTATGAAAAGACTTCTACAAGAAATGACTCATTGAATAGTAGAAGAATTCATTTGACTGACTCCTAAATGGCATTTATAAAAGATGGAAAAACTTGAGCTAACAGCCTTTGTTTTGGGCTTCCAAAGTTTTCTAACCAAACTACTGCCGTGAAATAATACTAATATTACTATCCTGACAAATAAAATTAGCAGTTGGGGTTTCTTCTGCGGGTCCTACTTTAAGTTGACTAGTACAATGTCAAACCTCAACAGGTGGTACTAAGACATCAATTTAATTAGCGAGAGCAAGTTATTCTTAAGCTTGCATAAAGTGAATGCTCATAAAACAAATTAAGAAAAGGAAAGCAAACCTTACAATAAAATACCACATATGCATGCACTTGTGAAGACACAGGAAAGAACATACCTGCATGAAACGGAAAACAAACAACTCCTTCAAAGTGAGCTCTAGCAACTTTGTGCCAACATAGTTGCGAGTTTCCTGGTTTAATAATGCCACTTTGTCAATAGGTACTCCTGTAGCAAGAGAAACAATATCATGTTAAAGGTATATCAACAAAAGTTTGCTCTGTTGATGATACAACTAAGGCTGTTGGCATGCATCACAATGAAAACTTGAAGGTAACTATGTTACTTGATAATAAAAGGAAAATGCTAGAAGACAGCTAAGTCATATAAAAAGCAAAAAAGAAAATATCATTAGTGCTTGTTAAAGGGTGATTTTATTTAAGAGATATTTAGTCATACACCCATTCTTAACTAAAACTATAAATAAACCCTACACTATTTAATTTCTATAAACAAACCCAAAAAAAACCCAAAAAATGACAACTGGCCCTATTGAATTTAATTTTGATTATTAAATTACCTTGATGCCCTCTTGAGTGTTTTGGGCTTTTTTATGAGGTTTTTGGATTGGGTTTGTTTTAAGAAATCAATGGCAGTTTTGTAATTTAAAAGAAGTTAAAAGCCTTTTTGTTATGTTGTAAATGGGCTTGGGTGTGTTTCTAAAGTTCATTTCATATAGGGTTTTTTTATAATTTGGGCTCCTATATTGGGTATAATAGTGAATCTCCCTTTATTTAAATCCAAAACATTGTCCTTCATACTCTTTATTTTAAATTTATAATAAATAAAAATAAAAAAAAATAAAATAAAAAAAACAATACCATTTCTTCAATATGCCGCTAGGCAAAAGTTTGGGTAAAATTGCTTAAACATCTGAAAGGGTAACTTAAAATCCACAGAAAAGATGCAACTCATTTACAAACGTTATGAGCAGTCCATAATTACATTCACTTGAAATATAAGGCGACTTATGCATCTGGAGCCTGATAAAAATCTGACATCATTCAATTCATAGCTTGCCTTTTAAGTTCATCATGTGCATTCGTAAGCTTAGTTAGCTACCCACACTATATCGATGGAAATTTCAATTGCTGCAACCACTTGTACAAGAAAAAAGGCAGTTTCTATACCAGTACTTGCATACCCACAACACGTTGTACAGTTCAATTTTACAACAAATTTTGAAATAAACATGGTTTCTTCAAGCGATAGTGTTTATAGAGTAACTTGTTAGCTTTGCATTAGGGTCTACGAGAAAGTCCCTAAGCAAACATGTTGGAATCTGTTCTTTAAATGCTAATTAGGGAACTTTATCCTGGATTTGCTAAGCAACAACATAAACTTTTCAGGGTAAAAATCACAAGGTCATAGTTTAAACAATGGAATATCATAAATGACATAGTTTACTTACCAGAAACAAGCTCTGTCGTTAAGACTCTTTTGCTTGAGATATCATCCACTACAAATGGAACATAAAACCCTTGTGCATTGGATAGCAAATCATGAAACCGTTTTTGATTTTCTGCCTCCAACACATAGTCGCATTCACGGGATAATTCTTCTTTTGCCACCTATAAAGGATCCCAGGAAGAACATAAAAATGCATTGCCAACAGTTTAAGACATTTCATCATCTTCTGAGATTCAAATTATCTTCCACAATTCAATCTCCATCTGGGTACATTCAATATGGAATCAAGTTCCCAGTTCATGGGCCATAAGGTAATGATCAATGGGGATTAGATACAAACCCATACTAGAGAAAGAGTAGAACAATGGCCAAATTTGTAAGTGAAGCAATTAGAAAAAGTAGGCTCACCTACAATGTTCCTGATAAACCATGTGAGTCATATTGAATCATTGATACAATATCAGAAGTCTGATATTAGAAGAAAAATAATCCCCTTTGGAACCAAAATTTAAGCATGCTGGCCCAAGTCTACCAATAAGGCATTTTTTTATCCAAAAAGAAATGTCCTAATAATTAAAAGAGTCAGTTCATCTGTTGCTTTTTAAAATGTCATTCAAAGCTTGTCCAATTGTAAATGCAACTAAAGAGTTATTTGAAGAAGCAATCTAAATGTCTTTTAACAGTTGTCCAATTCTAAATGCAACTAAAGAATTAGTTGAAATTTTGAAGAAGCAATCTATATGTTAGTGTCAAGAATATTTTACTTTTTAATCTTTGCTAATATCTCTTGTTTAGGAAATCAGATTTTGATGAATCAAGATTACATGTTATTGAAAGGCTTGATGCTATCATATCGCCTTCTATAAAATCTCCACCTTATTTTTTCCTCTATAACTTGTTTGCAATTATACCAATCCTAAATATTCTCTTCTTCTTCTTTTACCTATGTTCTTCTGTTACTAAAATTTCTATCATCTACAGCCCATCATAATCACAAAAGCACTATCTCATGTTGTCGTACATCGTGCATAGTTTCCACACTAAGAATGTGGGTTTTGAAGGCCTCCATCAACACTCAACCTGATATAACCACCATATAAATAGATGAATGGATAAAATAAAATAAAAATACCTTCATCGCTCTTTCAATATAAAGTCCCTTTGGGATTAGATTTGTATAATCTAGAAGAAGTTTCACGTTGTCAATGTCACTTTCAATGCTATCTGCAACACCAGGGTACTGAATTTTCATTGCAACATCCCTACCGTCCTTTGTGACAGCTCGGTGTACCTAAAAATGTTTTAAAGTGGTAAGACAAACAGTCTGAACAATGTAAAATGCATGACAACTTTTACTACACAAATAAATGGGATAGATGCAGAAGTCCACCTTGGATTGTGATGGCATATAAGTACATTGATGCCAATCATGCAGGTGTGTTAGCAGTTCATGTATTTTAACCAAAGGTAATTTGGCTGCAGAAGAGTATGTTGGGTAGGTGTGAGTGTGTGTAACAATAAACAATCAAATGCCTCACCTGGCCTATACTTGCAGAAGCCAAAGGTTCATAATCAAAACTAATAAGCTTTGATGACCAGTCAGGTCCTAATTCAGCATCCAAAACTTGATTGAGCTGTTTCCTGGGCATGACATCCGCACCTTGACGGACAATATCCAGAGCAGCCAAGATCTAGAAGAAAAGAAAAGGAAAGACTAGACTGACAATTTGACAAAGACAGTGAAACACTAAAAACATATAATGCAATGTATATGAGTTATTTTAAGAGAGAGAGAGAGAGACCGGAGCAGGGACGAGGGATTCGTCCTGTATACTCAACATCTGTCCCAATTTGAGTGCAGCTCCACGCATTCTACAGAGTCCAAGGGCCAAAAGTTCTGCATTTTTGGGGGACAAAAATGGAGAAAGAAGAGGCTTGTCTGATGAGTTTTGCGTACCATAAACAAGTCTCTTGGTAGACTCCTGAATGGTTCCCCACGCAAGCCCAGCTCCAAGACCAGCAAACCTTTTTTAAATTTTATTGTTTTGTCAGAGAGAGAAACAAACAACAGGTTAGGAAAAAAGAAAAACAATCAATCGCAATCATATACATAATACATCATCATGATCATATGGAGAATGGAGATACCCGAGTGCTCGAGAGAAGGGGGTGGAAGGAACTCGTCTCTCTCTGGGCTTCCGCCTCTGCAATGGCTGCTGAGGTTGTGGTTGTGGCTGTTGTTGGGCCAAATTCTCATTCTTGACCGAATCAAGGACCTCCACTTGTTGTTGATCAACGTGCTGCACTTGTTGATGTTGATGATGTTCTTCTTGTTCATGCTGCTGCCGACGCTGCTGAGGAGGAGGAGGAGGAGCAGGAGCAGAAGGAGGAGAAGAAGGTGCTTCTTCATGTACGAAGTATACGACGGAATCTTGGGCTTTGTTGTTGTCGTTTCCATTGGTAGTCGCAGTCGTATTAATGGCGTTGCTGAATTGGGAGAGGGTGCCTTTGGTGAGGCCGGAAAGGTCGGTGGCCGACACGATGGCATTCTTGATTAGAGCTTCCAAATCCCCATTCTTGGCGCTTTGGAAAGCCGGGGATCGTTTCACAAACTCCTTGGCGATTAGAGACACCCCTTTCACCACCCTCCCTACGTCCTTCCCCTTTGCCCACACCATTCTTCTCTTTTTCTTTTTCTTTTTCTTCTTATTATTTCGATACACAAATATAATATTGTATAATCCTGGTTTGCTGCTCTCCTCCTCCTATACCAAACATAAACATAACCTCAAAGTATTAACCACCAAACATCCAGCCGGCGTGTCTGAAACACAATTTAAAAAGCATTAAAGCCGCCGTGTGACAGACTGATGAGTCGTGTTCCGACGGACTCCAAATCTTCATTTTTATCACACAGAATTCGGCCCAAACTAATTTCAATTTTGGACCAACTACACCCAAAGTCCTTTTCCTCAGGCCCAACTTTTGTGTGATGAACTATTCCGCACAGATTAGCCAGCCCAAAATGTTAAAATACGGTGTTGTCCTTTTTTGGTATTAATTTAGTACATGAGTCTATATCTATGAGTCGTTCTATGGTGAAGGTGCCATATATAGATCATAAAAGTGAACCTTCATATTAGCCACATGATTCATCTGAATAGTAACTTCACTTAAGTTTAATGAAATGATCATGTGGCTAATATGAAGGTTCACATAAAGAGTCCATATACGGTACCCTCACTATAGAATTTCGCCTATATCTATCTATAATCTAGGAGCATACCACACTGTTTACACAAGTACATAGATAAGCATGCCTTAGATGAGACTCTATCTTGTAATCGTTGAATTAAATTGGTTAGTCGCTAGTTTGATCCAACAGTTAAGATATATGACCTCATCTAAGGGCTATAGATAAAACTATAGAATGAATTGCCTTTATGTGTAGTTGACCAACTACATGTTGGGCATGTGAGCCCGGTAAAGCCTAATGCTGATGAGCAGAGGATAAGTCCTACGTACTTATCCTCAATTCAAATACTCGGGTAATGTCACACATGATCGCTCTGCCTATTGTTGAGGCCCAAAAAATTCATGGTTCGTCCCAAATGAATTCCAGGCCTAGCGCAATGCCTTATTAAGAAAAGACTCGATTTGGGGCACTCGAAAGTTCGTCATTCACACTCGCACGATTCATGACCCACGTGCCATGCCAAATAAATATGCAATATGTCATGCTAAAAGTTACGAGCCCAAGCTAATTACCCCGTCATGCGTCATATCCCTCTTCAAAGCTACAAAATTCAAGCACGCCAAACGACATGCAATGCCAAGCTGAAAATCATTATTATTACACCTAGCCACGCTACAAGCTTAAGTAAACCCAAGCCAAGTAAATGACCGGGGCTTGCTTGAGTGGGTTGTGGTATGGATAGTAACGAGCTTTCATGAGGCCCATTAATGAGCGGAGAAATGGAAGTTTTGGGTTACTTGGGAGCCCCAAAACTCAAGCCCATTTCTTGAGTCCAAATATATGGGTAAGCATAAAGTAGAGAAAAAGCTCAATACTCTAAAAGAGATGACCCAATACCTTAGGAAAAGCCCAGCCCAGTACCTAATAAAATATCTAGCGTTGTGTTCAACCCTTGCCAAAGCTTCATAGCAGAGTCAACATGAAGCCATTGCAAAACCAAAGGGAATTCGTACATGTAGGAAGAATACCTATTAGGCAAAAGCTCTATCCATTCTCCTTTCCTCTGCAAGCTCTAATAGGGAAACCAAGAAGAAACGCAGGTGGCACCTCATCCCCATGAGAAGGTGCAGCCTCACAAAAACCTTGGAACCCCAAAGAGCCTGTGACCCATCCGCTCTGGTTAAAGAAATTTCACCAAAAATGAGTGAATAGAAAGAAGCAAAGGAAAAGTGGGAATGGAGGATTGATAGAATTAGGGTTCTAAGTGCCTATAAAAGAGAGCTTCCTCTACCAAGCAAAAATCATCATCTAGAGTGCGACCAAGCTTTGTCAAGCAACTGGAAATTCACTCAAACCACACCCACTACTTCACCACTAGCTACAACCACATGCAGAGAGCAAGCTTCATCTCTCATCCCAGAAACCTCTGCAATTTCGAGCCCCAATTCCTCCATCTCTTCCATTTTCTCTTTTGGCAAGCTATTCCAGAGTCTGACAAAGCTTTTGTCAGGCTGCCGGAAACTACTCAACACACCCATTATTTCTCCCATCTTTCTCTTTATCTCTCTCTCTCTCTCTCTTCAATAAACCCTCTTAGAATCTCTTCCTCCTTTCCTTAGAACTCCTGTCTTTCATAAGAACTCACAGCTCTCTCTTTGTTTATGCTAAACTCATGATTGCTTTGCTCCCATGCCATAAGCGTCTCATGCCAAGATAAGAAATTGTCTGTAAGCAGTTGTTGTTTTTGTTGGTGAAGGTAACCATGATGCTTCCTAAGGCTTCACTATCCTTTCGAAGCATTTTTAGGGCCTAATTCTTGAACTTAGGCATAGGGGTTAATTTCACATGTTTCTCTTTTCGACAGTCCAGACCCATTCGTCAGGCTATTGGAATAAAAAGACCCCACACCTATTAAACAGTTAATGTCAAAAACAAATATCAAACAATCAAATTGACTAGTCGGTGGGATAGGCAGCAATGATGGCAATTAAAACTGGTCAATGGGTGCATAACATATGCTGATTACCAATTGGAGCCCTAAACTAGAAACAATATAAAATATTCAAGACCTCCGGACACCAAAGAATGTGATATGAGTCCAAGACTCCTAATTATTGTTTCTCTCTGTCTAACTTAAAGCATCATAGGCTGTTTCTTAAGCTCACACTAGAACCCAACTGAATAAAAAACTTTTTGGCTTGAAATTGGTGCCATGTACGAGTAGATAGATTCCTAATGGGCCACGTCAAAAGCCACCACCTATAGCCTAGTTGGTTGCAAATTGCTGGGACAGACAGCATCCGCCATCCAAAGATTCTATGGATAGATGATAGAAAGAAGGGAAAACACAGTGATAGAATAATACAAAGCGATATCGTTTGATTTAAACAAATGTTAGATTATGGGCATTATGCTTTTATTCCATGTAACCATCGATCGATCTTAGAAAGAAGGAATAGTCGTCACCTTGACAATCCCACTTACAGGGTAATCTTCTTGATTCTTAAATTCCTGACCAATATATCCTTGATTGATTCTTTAATTATTAGCTCATAAAAAACTATATGATCTCTTTGTTTCAATTAATTTGTACCGCAGTATCATCCTCAAACCTAAACCCCCTCAAGCATCCCCCAGCTGCTGCCGACAAAGATAAGAGATTAATTGATGAGCCGTACGGTCATGCATGCATTGCGTTTACGTCGTTTAGCTAATAGATTATAGCTATATATAGTATATGTTGTTGATACATACCCTGAGATAATTAAGATTGAAAAACCCATGCATAGATATCGAAAATGACAGCTCTACCTTAATTCCATAGACTTTAGTGATTCGGAATACGACCACAGAGAATATAGTTTTTTATTTATTTAATATGCTCTCACCACCTCACCTCAGATATGGCGAGCATCATCTCGCACCTTCTTCAAATTGGTGGGTATATTATATGTACACAATCTCCGGCCCTAACCAATTATATCTTGCACCAGACCAGACCAGAGCTGTTATATATAGTCATTCTACTATACATTAATTTCAAGGTAATCTTTATCTATTTTTTTCGTTTCCTACTCCATATACGTGCAAAGAATTGAAATTATTTAACGTTTTTGCGACGGACTTGCATTGCTTTCATCATGCATACTGAAAACGATGACTCTAATCGGGCAGAGAAACAAGGTGATAACAAATCCGTAAATTAGAATTGCTTTGGTGTATATATATATATATATATATATACACATATCTCTTGCATTTCTTGATGAATTTTTAAGATATCTCACTTTATTTTCCTTTCATCCACCAAACTTTGATTTCTCAATGATCGTTATTCATCATTATTCTTCTTCTGGGCTTATCCGCTATATATCGATGTAGTTTGAAGAACATGGTGTTGAATGAATATAATCTGCCAGAGTTTTACTGAGTTATGAGTTTGCTGGAAGTGTTCTTAATTTCCAGTAGCATTCATATGCACATGTTCATTAAGATGGATTTTCAAAATTCACTCTTCTAAACTTTGTTTCCTTAACCAGCTTTGTGGAACCTTGTTTCAGGTATATTCTTGAAGATGGATGATGTTGGGAGGTCCGTTGGAGCCAAATATGACTACTTGCTTTTTGGTAAGATACAATACAATGATGCAACTTTAAAAAGGCACTCACTCTCTATTTTTGTAGCCAAGTGTGTAATGTCTTGATTAACCAGATGAAAATTATAAGCTTTTCTTCTTCTTCTTTTATATGTAAATTTTATTGACTTTGAATTAATTGTGTAGATTTCTGGATTTAACTATTAAAAGCATCTCTTCTTTCAGACTTTCACTTGACCAACTACTCACTCTTCTGTTTGGTGGCTTCCCAACATGTCTTACAGATTTGGATGATACTCTATATCCCCTGAGCTCAGGTCTCAACTTGGCATGCCGCAAGAACATTGAAGGTATGGCCGTAAACTACTATTATAATAATCAGAAGAAGATGCTATATATTAGTCAGGTGATAATATTGTATTTCACTACTCATAACCATTAATAGATTACTCATAATGAGGTTGAGCAATTTCGATTGTAGAGTTCATGCTGCACCACTTGCAAATAGAAGAAAGTGAGGTACCAAGGATGTGCCTGGAATTGTACAGGGAATATGGGACAACCATGGCCGGTCTAAAGGTAAAACAGATCGCTGTCCAATTGACCTTGGAGTTTGTTTTCTATCAATCTTTGTATCCTACTTCATTATTTATATACATATATCTAGGACTTTGATAGTTTCCATCTCTTCATCCAGGCTCTTGGTTACGAATTTGACAACGATGAGTTTCATTCACACGTCCACGGCAGGCTACCCTACGATTCATTGAAGCACGATCTGGTGTTAAGGAACCTTCTGTTATCGATGCCCCAGAGAAAAATAGTACGTCAGTACTGGTTAAAATTTGTTCACATTTCCTGCCTCCTGTTCATAGAGTCATAGGTTATGGTAAACTAAGATGCATCTACTGGTGTTTTCAGATCTTCACTAATGCTGATAAGGCTCATGCGGCTCAAGTTCTCAACAGGCTGGGCTTGGAAGACTGTTTTGAAGGCATCATATGCTTTGAAACTCTTAACCCTCATCATCACCTTGAACCAGTTGATTGCAGGACATCAGATGACCAAATGGTCCTCATCGAACGGACACCAGAGGGCAAAGCCAATTCACCAATTCTCTGCAAACCCTCTGTGGAAGCAATTGAAGCTGCCATTCGTATTGCAAATGTTGACCCAGAAAAAACTGTACGATTGGATGCTTAGCTAAACTTGGAAGATCCCCATCTTTACTTATTTTCTTGGTCAAGCCTTACTTTACATATTCTTTTGCTTCAAACATTAGGGAGATTATGTAATGGAGATTATTATTATTATTTTTTTGCAGATTTTCTTTGATGACAGTGCTCGAAACATAGCAAGTGGGAAGGCAGCAGGACTTCATACAGTCATTGTAAGAGCCCTACAACTACAAAAAAAAAAAAAAAAACAACTAATAGAAATAACTGAACCATCAGAGGAAGGAAACTTGTAGCTCATCATAATAACTACAAGTTTTAAGCATGACTTGCTGATTCTCTTCACTACCATATTTGAAGTTTAATTTTGTGAGGTTTTGATACAAGTGGGAAACTTATGGCAGGTGGGAAGTTCAGTACTAGTGCCTGGTGCAGATCATGCATTGAGCAGCATCCACAACATCAAAGAAGCAATACCTGAAATATGGGAAGGGGAAGGGGGGCAACAACTAGAGCAATTTATACAGTCAACTGCTGTTGACACAGTGGTCCTTGCGTAGGTCTTCTACCGACCGTGTCACTATTTCAGTCACCTTGGAATGCAATTGTCAGTCAATGAAGTTTAGCAGTAAGTTGGCCAAAAAAAGTGAATTTAAGGATCCTTAAGACCAACTTATTATACATCTTATAAAACAATAGAGTTAAACTGATACCATATAATTCGTGTAATTGACTCCATGTAGTTCTTTTCTAAAAACATAGTGATAAGTGTGTCTTTGTTTTTAGTCCAAAAGAATACGTCATGTTGTATGTACATTCATCTCTAGCTTATATATTCCCATTTGAACTTTTCTCAGCGGAAATGAACAATCTTTCAGATGCATGACTGGTATATTTAATTTCACAGTCAAACTAAGATACATAGTTAAGAACAACTCTGGAATAGACAAACCGGAAAACTGCATTCCACAGTTATACTTTTTGACGAGTAAGAAGGCATTCAGTCCAAAAGCAACTCTCCACAGTTAACAATTCTGCATGGCAAACGAGGGACATCTGACCTGCTTGTCTCTTGGGATTCAAGTTTCCGCAGAACATCCATTCCCTCAATCACGTGTCCGAACACCACATGGCGATTGTCCAACCATGGAGTCTACATGATGCACATCCAAAACATTAATTGACAAAGTTCTGAAACAGAACATAACTAACTCAGCTAAACAGGGTACATTTCAGTTACACTTAATTTCTTTGCCTGGAATGAACACAGTGATATAATACTAAAAAACTAATGTTTTATTTCCAATCATTCTAGTGTCCTACTTTGACTGGATGTGCGATGATGTAAAAACCAAAAATTGATCCATAAATAGAAGTAAACCTTGAAAACCATTTGTCTCTGTGTGTGTGTGTGCATATCTCAGTTCTTCTTTCAACTGTTGATGGATCTCATAGATGTTGTATGGGCTTGTTTAAAGATTTATTTGAAATGTTCTGTATGGTTGTTTAGACGAAAACAAAGCAGTTGCACCTATTCAAAAAAGTCACTCCTGCCCATAAAGTATAGGAAATATAGAATAGACATGGGATTTGAAGGAAAGCATACTGAGAATTCAAACAAGTCAGAGAAAAGTATTTAGTTAAATATGTGATATGCAGAAAGAAAGAATTGCGAAGTTGCAGCAGCCATCTTACCTTCACTGTGCAGATGAAAAACTGGCTCCCATTAGTACCAGGGCCTGCATTAGCCATGCTCAGTACACCAGGGCCAACATGCTTCACTGCCAATAAGTGTATTTTAATGTTAGTACTGTAAGGGCTTTCAGCTAACAATCAAATGCCTTTCAAATGAAAGGATCTCAACTCCAAGTCAAAGTTCTCATTAAATTGAAAATAGTAATATAAGCTCTATTCTATTTTCTATGCTCTGTAACAAGAACATACATGCAAAGCTCTCATCTGCAAATGTGGAACCATAGATACTAATTCCCCCTGTTCCCTGCAGCCAGTAAAAACAATTAAATTTGGATTAATTTAGTAACCCATGAGCATCCTATCCTATCTTATTTATTAGAGAGAGAGAGAGAGAGAGAGAGAGATCACATCTCCTTCAGTGAAGTCCCCTCCTTGGATCATAAAATCTTTAATGATGCGGTGGAAAGAGCATCCTTTATAACCATATCCTTTCTCTCCTACAAGAACAATCAATATTAATACAAAGCAAAGAAGCAGAATAAGAGCAGCAATTGGAAAGGGAAGAGAAGAGAAAGAAAGGTTTGCCTGTGCACAAGGCGCGAAAGTTTTCAACGGTTTTAGGAACAACGTCACCAAAGAGGCCCAGTACAAGCCGACCAACAGCTTCACCGCCAATTTCTGTGTCAAAGAAGCACTTGGTTGTTACTTTGGCTTGCAGCTGCTCTACATCCTAAAATCACACAACCACGGGAGAAAATTAACTCTCAGAAACTAGTATTTCCATTCGGATTTTGCAAGTAACGCCCGTTTCTCTAAGTTGCTTATTTCCTATTTACTGAAACCCTCTAAGCCATTTCAACGTTCCTTGCATTGTTGAAGGAGTGGAGAAGGAGAAGCACTCACATTTGACATAGAGTTGGTGCACACCATTGTTTGATGTTTGGCAGAGAATCTGGATGCATAGGGAGGCCTGCGTAGAGTGACCTGCAACCTTTTAGCAGTAGCAGTGGATGTCACATATGGCATGGAACATTGGCTAGAACCACCCTGGAACTTGGAAGAGCACACACATAAAAAATAATTACATTTAGGACAAATTTAAATGAGCAAGATAGGTAAGGCAGGCCTACTCTCAAAGTCTCAAGCTCAAATCAAATATTTGGGCTGTGGAATTCACCTGGAAATGACGGAAAGGAGGAGAAAGAGTGCTTCTCTGGGTGTGAAAGATTTGCACTGAGACAGCAGATGCAGAGGCCATAGGCATTGTCTTTCGGTTTTGTTCCTTGTGGATAGGAAACTAGGAAAGTCTTTCTACTCTCAGCCTGAGCCTGGTAAAGTGGTAGTTGATATAGATTTCTGATATCTCATCTGTGAGTTCGTTCTTCAAATCCTCCGCCTACACCTCATCCAGACCCAGTACAAAGAAAAGAAAGAAAGAATTTGGTAAATGGGCTGGATTAACCTCGCAAGAAGGGTTATGAGTGGAGGATACTGGGTTTGGACCCTAAACCCTAAAGTAGACACTGGGCCTCTACGAACCCAATTATGAACTACCCAATTCAATGAAGCCCGTACACGTACATGTACAATACAATACACAGAGAGAGAGAGAGAGAGAGAGAGAGAGAGAGAGAGGAGTAAACCAAAAAAAAAAAAAAAAACAGAGAAAGAAGATGCGAGTGAATCAGATAACTGATGATGACTCATTCAGGAGGAGGAGAAAGCATCGGGTAGTCAGATAAGAATGGCTGCGTGTCAGTGAGTGAATGAATGAAAATGCAAAGCGCTAATATTGTCCCTATCCCTTCTCCCACTGCTTCTGCTGTTGCTGCTGCCGCAACTGCGAAGCCCTCTTTCTTACTGCTACTAACAGTAACAAATGCAAACCCGCCTTCAATAACCCCAAACTTTGCGGCGAGTGTTTACTCGTCTTCTTTTATAAAACCAAACCATTCCGCCGTCTCCCATTCCAGTTGCAGACCTCATGCGCAGTGCTCATCTTCAAACAAGTTCGATTCGGAGGATGATGATGATGACCAAGCGGTATCGGAGGATGGTGATGGTGACGTAAGCATAAATATGGATGCTGCGGCGGATGATATTGATATTGAGATTGATATTGATATTGATGTAGAGATAGAGAAGACGGGAAACAACTGTCGGAGGATCCGATCGGAAATTGGGATAGAGGCCCCACTCAACACTGTCTGGAATCTCTTGACTGATTATGAGAGATTGGCCGACTTCATTCCGGGACTTGCCGTCTGTCGATTGCTCCATAAGACAGACAACTACGCTCGACTTTTTCAGGTTTGCTCCTTAATTTGCGTTGCGTGCGTCTGTGTCTGTGTCTGCCTTTCTTTCTTGTAATATTTCATGGGGTAGGCTCTCATATTTCACATTTGAAATTTCTAACAGATTGGGCAGCAAAACTTGGCATTTGGGCTGAAATTCAATGCTAAAGGAATCGTGGATTGTTATGAGACTCCGCTTGAGATCCTTCCTAATTTGGGTCACAAGCGTGATATCGAATTTAACATGGTTGAAGGGGACTTTGAAATCTTTCAAGGAAAATGGTCTCTTCAACGGGTAAATTTCTCTTCTAAACTCTGTCTCTCTAGTGTACTCTGGTGCAAACAATACAATAGCTTAGACGGAGGTAAATGAGGCCTACACTTGGTAGGTACAATACAATACAACAATGGGATTCATTTTTAAAAGCTTACAGGGTCAAAATGAATGATTGTTGATGCAGCTGAATAGGGAAATATCATGTGACGACTCTTTGATAGAGCAGCAAATGCACACAACTCTTTCCTACTTGGTTGATGTAAAGCCAAAGCTGTGGTTGCCCGTTCGGCTTGTTGAGGGTAGACTTTGCAAGGAGATAAAAATTAACCTTGCATGCATCCGAGAAGAAGCGCTGAAACTAACTCACAGTAACACTATGCAGCACCCTCGTTAAGTATGCTATATATGCGCCCTATTGTTATATTCATTTAGCATTACATATATATTGGAAAGTGATTTGTTGTAATCTTTCTCCAATCGGGTTCCACTTGGCCTTGCGCATCTAAAGGAAACCAAGAATTGTATACAACTGTGAATAAGCGTGTACAATCCAATACAAATATATACATCAGTCTTACCGCATCAAAACCAATGTTTAACGAAACTCCAACTTCCTATATGCTACTAACCAATCCACTGTGGCTATGTGTTTGAATTAAAATTATTACGCACACTGGTTAAGATATCTGGAACAATTGCATATTTTCTGTTTCAAGGCGTGTTGCCATTATCATCGTATTCGAGCTCTTCACGGGCTCATTCGAAGACATAGACCTGCTGTTGTTTACTTAAATGGAAACTAAAATGAGAAACAACAGGATTGATGGTGTGTTTCCCATCTTTACACTCTTCTTTCTAGTTTTGATCCATTGCTTTTTTTCTTAACTTTTCCTCGGAATGTTTTGTCCTCCATCTGGTTTAAAAAAACCTTTCTATAGGTTGGTCGACCAATTAAACACCAAGCTTTGTTTCTGTTCAAACTTCATACACTCAAAAAAGGGACTCCGCCTACTTATTTTGGCTGATGGTGTTGGGTTCAATGTCCCTGCTTAAGTGGATGCTTACTTGGATTCAATGAACTTACTTAATGCATGTGGTGTTCTTTCCACATAGTACATTCATCTATTGTATGTGAATGGAGAGTTGCATGCATTCTTTGTATGTGCATAGGTTCATTGGAGGTAATGAAGGAGTTTAGTTTAGACAAGGTTTAATGCATTTATTGGGGTGCATTGATTCGTGATGTGGGTAGATGGTACAATGCATCTATGGCCTTCTCCTCGGCTATATAAAGGGAGGTTTGTTCTGAAATCAAGTAGGTCATCAAGGTATCAACTCAAGTGTGAGTGTGATTCACTAGGGAGTTGGGTCTGTATTAAGAGTGTGTATATCTCCATAGAAGTGTTTTTTAACCAATTCAGAATCACTCCCAAACGAGCCCTAAAATGCTTCTATTGTTGTTTTCAGATCTTCACTAATGTTGACAAGGTGCATGCAGCTCAAGTTCTCAACATGCTGGGCTTGGAAGACTGGTTTGAAGGCCTTTTATGCTTTGAAACTCTTAACCCTCCTCACCTCGAACCAATTGATTGCATGATGGCATCAGATTCTCTACAAACCCTCATCACCTTGAACGAACTAAATGGTCATCATAGAACGTACACCAGAGGCTAAAGCCAAGTCACCAATTCTCTACAAACCCTCTTTCGAAGCAATTGAAGTTGTTATTTTTATTGCAAATTTTGATCCAGAAAAAATTGTAAGATTGGATGCTTCGCTAAACTTGGAAGATCCCCATTTTTACTTCTTTTCTTGTTCAAGCCTTTACCTATTCTTTTGCTTCAAACATTTGGGAGATTATGTGATGGTGATTTTTTTTTCCTGCAGATTTTCTTTGATGACAGTGCTAGGAACATAGCAAGTGGGAAGGTAGCAGGACGTCATACAGTCATTGTAAGACCTCTACAACTGAAAAAAAATAACTAATAGAAATAACTGAACCGTCAGAGGAATGAAACTTGTAGCTCATGGTGTGTAAAGTAAGGCTTGACTGAGAAAAAGTAAAAATGGGGATCTTCCAACTTTCGCAAAGCATCCAATCTAGTTTTTTCTGGATCAACATTTGCAATAGGAATAGCAGCTTCAATTGCTTCCACAGAGGGTTTGCAGAGAATTGGTGACTTGGCTTTACCCTTTGGTGTCCGTTCTATGATGACCGTTTGGTCAGTGGCGGATCCAGGATTATGTAGCCAAGGGGGCTTAGTGTAAAAGTTCAGAAATTTTTCTACAAAGAAAATAATGCTAAAAAGATAGAAAGATAGTACTTCTATTCATAATTCATAACAAAACCAATAATACAAGTTACAATTGTCCACGACGAGTTTTCATATTCTGAAAACGTTGCATTATAATTTCGTTATCAATACAAGCAAAAACATCTCTCTCAATGTAAACAATCAAGCTATCATTCAACCATTGATCTCCCATTCTGTTGCGAAGTGGATTTTTAATAATATTCATAGCGGAAAATGCCCTCTCCACTGATTCAGTTGCAACCGGTAAAACCAAAGCCAATGTAAGAAGCAAATACACAAAAGGAAATATTTCATGCATTCCTTTCTCCACCATTTTTTCCGCAAGACTACTAATCCCTTCCAATTGAGAAAAATCACTACTCAAACGCATATGATGAACATAAACACCAAGTTGATCTTCAAGCATCAATAAGTCTCTATCCGAAAAATCATAAGGATAAAATTGAGCAAGACGAACTAGCTTTCGTTTGTCAAAAGCCACAAAGTTATTTTTTGGACTCAAGCATGCCAAACAAGTAAGTAACTCAGTACTTACCTCGTTGAAGCGATCATTTAACTCCGCAAGTTGCCCATCAATTACATGAATAAAGATCTCCACACGATAACGATGATAATTTGTCTTCATTGGAGCATTACGCCGTGATCTCCCTGGAATTACATATTCCTCATCCATGGTAGGAACTATAATATCATGTTTGTAACAAAACGAGGATGCTTGCTCAACCAATTCTTCAAACTCATTATCCCTCATCAACTGCAGGTTTTCCTTGCATGTTTTCACTAAATTCATTGCACTCACAATGTCTTGATCTTTCTTTTGCAATGCTAGAGACAAAGTGTTTGTTATTCCCAATATAGCTTTCATTACAAATAAGTGAAACACAAACTCAAAAGATTGTATTTCTCTCCATAACTTATAGGCTTCACCCGAACTATCATTAGGATTATCATCAACAATCATTTGAAGCACATTCACCATAGATGGGAACATAGAAATGATACTAATCAACGTACCATAATGTGAGTTCCATCGTGTATCGCCGGCACGTTTGAGAGTCCTTTCTTGATTTAAGCCCCGCCCCGTTATAAGACAATCATCTTCAAAAGCTCTTACAAGCTCTTCTTGGTATTGTGCTCTAAGTGCATCGCGACGCTTACAAGATGCTCCAACAACATTAACCAAACTATTAGCCGTTGTGAAAAAAGAGTTGACATCAATGTTTTTCTTTGCTACCGCAACAAGAGCTAGTTGAAGTTGATGAGCAAAGCAATGAACATAAAATGCACAAGGTTGTTCTCTCAAAATATTTGTCTTAAGGCCATTGAACTCACCTCTCATATTGCTAGCTCCATCATAACCTTGTCCTCGTAGCTTGGAAAAGCTCAAATTCGAGGAAGAAAAGAATTCATCAATTGCTTCCTTTAGTGCACTTGAAGTAGTGTCGGTTACATGTTGAACCCCCACAAACCTTTCAATTATTTGTCCTTTGTCATTCACATAACGCAACCCCATCGCCATTTGCTCCTTTATTGAAACATCACGTGCTTCATCCACCATTATTGAAAAATATCTATCTTTTACATCACTCAAGATAAGATCAATGGTTTCTTTGGCACAAGAATTGACAAGATCTTTTTGAATTGAAGGAGCTATTAACTTTAAATTTGCCGGAGCATTTTCCAACACAACGGCCTTAACTTTTTCATCATGATCCGCAAGAAATTGCAAGAGCTCTAAATAATTCCCTTTATTACTTGATTGTGCACTTTCATCATGACCAAGAAAAGAAAGCCCTTGCCGCAACAAATACCTAGTGCACTTAAGTGATGCATTCAAGCAAGTGCGATAAGCCGTGCGAGCTTGGCTTGTTTGCTTGATCACAATTGTTTCAATGTGTGTAGTTTGATGCATCAAATTGTAAGCAACTTCTCTAGCTTGGTTGTGAACACTACCAACCGGTCCAATATGAAGGTTAAATCTTTCTTTCGCCTTCTTCCAATTATTGAAGCCTACCCCAGTGAATGCATCACCACCCACTTGATCAAAATTAGATTTGAAGAGATAACAATGAAGACAAAACGCAGCATCTTTAGCAATACTATATTCCAACCAATCATGATTATCAAACCAATGAGCAATGAAGCGTCTATTAATTCCTGATTGATTAGTTTGTGGGAATTTATAACTTCTAGGTTGACAAGGTCCCTTTTGTAGATATGCTCTTCGGATCTCATCCCGAATATTAGGACTATAATCCGCCATTCGAGTTCTTAGTCCAGGATCTGCTTGAAGATTAGCTAAGATCTCATCTACTTCAATTGGTCTTGCATTTGAACTACCCGGATTAGACAGAGAAGAACTATCCGTAGATAATTTTCTTTTAAAGAATCGTTCCATAAATCTACAAATCAATTAATTCAATCAATCATTAATTTTTATCCAAATTATCATATGAATATGAAAATTTCAATAACCCACTCTCAATATTCAATATACTCCCTAAACTCATATCAATCAATATTCAATATACCAAATTATCATATCAAATAGCAATCAATATTTAATATACCCAATCAATTCATATTATCAATCAAGCATAAACTCAATCAATCTACATTAATATGATTATCACTATGATTCATATCCATAAATTTAATTACATAAAAAAAAATATCAATATGATTCATATCCATAAATTTCAAGCATAAACTCAATCAAGCATAAACTCAATCAATCAATATGATTCATATCCATAAATTTCATTACATAAAAAAAAAATATCAATATCAACAATATATATTATCACTATAATTATTAATATCAGATTTTCCATGCTTACTTACTTGTAGTTTAAAAAATGGGCGGCGGATGGCGGTAGAAGGTGGTGGTGATCGGCACTGGGCCACCGGTGAAGAGTTGATGGAGGTTGTCCAAGGTTTGGGAGGTTGGGAGGTTAGGGTTTGAGAGGATGGGAAGAGGGGCTGTGGAATTGGGAATGAAAGGTTTGGAGAAAATGAATCTGTGCAGCTGCTGTTTCGTGTGCTGTTCTGTTTTTTTTTTTTTTTTTAAAATAAAAAAACCTGGCCCAAAACGACGTCGTTTTGAGGCCAGGTCAATTAAAAAAAAATTTGACCTTGACCAAACGACGTCGTTTGGCAAGGCAGGTTTTAAAAAAAAATTACGCGCAGCGCAGCTGCGCAAGACTTTCGTTGGGGCATTTCGTCGAGCACATTGTGTGCATACAAGGGGGCTTTCAGGTGCAGTCCAAGGGGGCTTTCATGGACTCCCTAGCCAAATTTCCAGCCTTCCAAGGGGTCGTCCGACCCCTCTTGTCCCAAGGTGGATCCACCACTGCGTTTGGTCATCTGATTCCATCATGCAATCAACTGGTTCAAGGTAATGAGGGTTAAGAGTTTCAAAGCATATGATGCCTTCAAAACAGTTTTCCAAGCCCAACCTATTGAGAACTTTGAGACGCATGTGCCTTGTCGGCGTTAGTGAAGATCTGAAAACACTAGTAGAAAAAATAAAATATTATCTATCTATATATATAAAGCAAAGGGTAGAGAATGGTGAAACATTCATAATACCATAAAATGCCCTTGGTTAATTCAAATATTAAGAATTAAAATTATTGATTAAATGAGTATAATATGGTAAATTCATACTTTTTCATATTAAAAAAAAGAAAATTAAAAGAAAAATCAGATAATGAATCATATTTTTATGGAACACAACTAGCCATTATCTTTTCTAATTCTAAAATAATTTTAAAATTTTAAAAATAAAAAAAAAAGCCTCTTACAGGCGCGGAGAGTCTAATTATGATTATGAACGAAGGTATATTAAATGTACACAAAATAATGTACCTACATGTATTATAATGTACACAAATTTAAACTAATATTTTTTAAGAATGATTATGTTGTATATGGTATGATATTCTAGTTAATGTTGTAAGAAATCACATACCAGTAGAACCGTCATTCCCAGGGACAACCACTAAAATTGCAGCCACCCAAAAACTTATAACACCATAACAAAAAAAACAAAAAACCAACCAAAAACCCTTGATCCAAGCATATTTGGGCAGAATAGGGAATGGGAGAAATGAGGAGGGAAAGAGAGAGAGAGAGGACGAGGAGCAGTGGTGTTCTCCCGCCCCCATTGTGGCACTTAGAGCAAGTCCAGCAGACTCGGGCTGGGGGGGGTTTGGGAAAAAAATGGGTTTCCAGCAGCGTGAGGCAGCCCGGGCAAGAGGTGGGGGCCACGAGACTGGGCTGGCCAAGGGCGAGTTCGGCCCGAGCAAGCGCCCGAGGGCGGTGACGTCATGGCTGACGCCAGGTTGGCTTTAGCCCTCCAGCGTTCGAAATTTTTTTTACCGTTGGCGCGTGCATTGCATGCGCCAACGTTAAAA
>NC_047652.1:0-81999 GCF_902201215.1 Prunus dulcis | reverse complement strand
AAAAAAACCACAACCAAAGCAAAAAAATTAAACAAACTATAACCAAAGCATTAAAAAAAAAACAAACCACAACCAAAGCATAAAAAATAAACAACCCACAACTAAAAATATTAAAGTATAAAAAAAACAAAGCATAAATAAAAATACAACATAAACATAATAAATTAAAAAAAAACTTCTTCACTTCACTTCATTCACCTTCATTGCCTTTCACCGCTCATAAATGCTCCATCAAGTCAACTTGACGGTGTTCATGAATATACGACGATTGCATCTCCGTGTAGCGATCAATCATACGGGGCATAAAACTACCGTCTCTAACCAACGGTTCATGCTGCACTGGTTCTCCATTTGGCCCCACTGGTTTTTCATAAATTCGTGTTAGGGCCGTGTCCATGGGATTTGGTTCATACTCGTCATCAGCATCGTAATCATATTCATCTTCCACAATCATGTTATGGAGGATGATACAAGTCATCATTATACTTCTAAGCACCTCCTCGTCAAATAGACGTGCCGCGCCCCTGATAATAGCCCACCTAGCTTGGAGGATACCAAAACACCTCTCAACATCTTTTCTGTACCCCTCTTGATAGCGAGCAAAAAATTTTTGCTTATGGGATCGGCGATGTGGAATTGTTTTCACAAATGTTGTCCACCTCGGGTAGATGCCATCAGCTAGATAATACCCGTTCTGGTAGATGGTATTGTTAATTTCATATGTGATATTTGGGGCTTCACCTCTCAAAACATCATTGAACACCGGAGATTGACCTAGGACATTCAAATTGTTTTGAGATCCGGCAACTCCGAAGAAGGCGTGCCAAACCCATGTATCAAAACCAGCAACTGCTTCCAGGATGATACTTTTCTGCCCTTTTCTATTTTCGTAGTCCCCTTGCCAAGCAGTTGGACAATTTTTCCACTGCCAGTGCATGCAGTCAATGCTACCAATCATGCCAGGAAATCCTTGAGACTCAGCTTTTTGGAGAAGCCTTTGCAGGTCCCTGGGCGTAGGTCTGCGGAGGTAGTCTCTGGTGTATAGAGTTTCCACTGCATCACAAAATCGCACCAAGCTCTCCAAAACAGTGGACTTCCCCATCCGAGCAATCTCATCCACCTGATCAGCAGATGACCCATACGCCAATATTCGTATCACAGCTGTGAACTTCTGCTCTGGAAGAAGTCCCAAATTTCCAGCACAATTTCTCTTTTGAATAAAATATTCATCATAATTGCAAATATCATGCATGATTTTTTTGAACAAATGAGGTTGCATTCTATATCTCCCTCGAAAATGAACATCATAGTACAGAGATTGTGGGATAAAATAATCTTCCATAAGATTCTTACCCCGAGAATGTCTATGTCTGTCCACATTTGGGCCACGGCCTTCTCGTGAACCACGGCGACTCTGGTTTTCTTCCTCCAGCAAAGCAACTGCTATGCCAAGTTGCTCATCTAGTTCTCTCTGCGCCCTTTTGCTTGCAGCTCGTCTACGCATTCTTTCTCTAGTTTCTCGCTCTTGCCTCTCCAAAACCTCTTGCATGTCTGCCATTGAGAATGGAGAATGAAATCTAAAATATGAGAAATGGAAATGTAGAGAAGAACTGGTGTGGAGGTATGAGCTGAACCTCTGGTTTTATAGAAAAATGTACACAGATAGATATGACACGTGGCGCAATCTTAGAGGGTGAAAATCTTATCTGAAATTTGAATTTCGAAATGTATCTGAAATTTGACATTTTGAATTTATCTGAAATTTGAATTTTGAAATGTATCTGAAATTTGAAATTTATCTGAAATTTGAAACCGAAAATCTTATCCGATATGAATAGTATTGACACGTAGGAACCCAAAAATCTTATCCGAAAATATTATCCAAATTAATTGTTTAAGTAAACAAAGTTGTGAAAAAAACAAAAAAATGAATAGTATTTGCCATGGCAAACCTAAACTGCTGGAAACACACTTTGCTGGAGAGGGCTAGGGCAGCCACTATTCACATGAATAGTAGCTACCTTAGGGCTCCCCTTGCCATGGCAAGGGGCTAACTGGTGGAAATTCTCTTAGAGAGGAAGGAGAGAGGCTTGGTTTAAGCGTTTTTGCTTTTATTTGCCCTATAATGATGCAGACCTAGAAGCTCATAAATTTGAAGAGCGAGAAATGGACGCCTAATAACCCCTATAATTAATGATGCTTTATTTTAATGAAATTTGAAAATTTATCTATGCTAACCTTTTTTTATTATTATTTATTTTATAATTACAAAATACCTCCCAAACTATAGGATTATTTACGAGTTCATACCAATTTTTGGGGGACATTTACAATTGCATACTCAAAGCAGCGAAAAACCTACAATTTACCCACTCTGTTAGTGATATCGTTAGGAAACTCGTTGACTGCCCACGTGTACAATTTTTAAAGGTTATTTACGGCATCTCATTGCAGGGGCGTGTTTTCATAAGTTTCCTGCCCTGTACATTACGCATGTCAATGAATTATTGAAAATCCAACCCTAATTCGCTAACAAATCCCCAAATCAAAACAGCCTAGCAAAATCAGTTATATTAATTTTGGGTATGAACTCGTAAATGATCTTACGGTTTTGGGAGGTCTTTTGTAGTTAATCCTATCCTTTTATTTTTATTTTTATAATAATAAGGAAGCATTTATGCTAAATTAAAAAAGAATTAAAGTATTTATGACTCCCTATACTAGAATGTAAAATTTTTGTTGAAATTTTATAGAAAGCTTAGTTGTGTAGTTAATTTAGATAAATTTCACTATAAATAAATAAATTTTAACAAAAAAAAACTAGGAGCATAAATGTAGATGTTTTAATGAGATAGTCGACTTAGTTCACAAAAATAACATTTTTTTTTAATACAAGTGAAAGCGATATTCTATTTTAATCTAATCTAAATTACATGAAAAGGGATTTAAAATCGGGTGTAGAATAAGGAGCATATCCATTTTAGCTAACTTGACTAAGTTCATATCTAAACACAGTCCTGATCTTTGGACTACAGGGGTCCAAGAGATTTGTAGTTATTCACAATTTGATGTAAATTCAACGGTTCACTCACTCTTGCACTCCTTTTAAGAAACTTTTTTGAATAATTAGATTAATATTCAATAGTGGGTGACCACAATTTCTTGGACTCCTATGATCCAAGAGATTGAGACTGTATCTAGACAAAAGAAAAATTTTAAAACAAAAAATGAAGTTCAGAAGTATTGAGTGGGCATTAGTGTGATTCAGTAATATTAATTTGAAAAACTTGGTGAAAATGAGGTCAAAGAATTGAAGGGTGTCCCGTGTCCCCACCCATCCAAAAGTCCAAATTCATTGATGAGCATGATGATGGGCCAAGTCACTAGCAGTGCTTATTTATTGACCCCAACAGCACCATTCCAATACACCAAGTCGCAAACACCACCAATCAATCATTCATAACAAAATCGTTTTAAAATAAAGAAAGGGGCCAAACCTCCATTTCCATGTAACAGTCCACCCTTTTCAACGTGAAATTAATTAATTTTTATTTTTAACTTTTTTCCCTTTTCCCTTTTATATTTTTCGAGTTGTTTTTTACCCTCCGAAACCATTTGAAAACCCCAAGAAAAAGACCCTCCTTGATGAACTAAACTTTGATTCTTCATCATCAAACCGAATCCCAATTTATTTATTTTTAAAAATCTACCTTTTTTGTTGTTGTTAAATTTAGTTTTCAACAAACATTTTCTCCTGCCCCAATTTCACTCATTTTGTTGCTCTGTAGACTATATGTATGTCTCCCTCTCTCTCTCTCCACATCCATTTGCCGGAACACATTCGATCCCTCGATAGAATATCTCTGACTCTGATTTTCTTTTCTTGATTCTCAGCAATCACTTACTCATAGAAGAAGAAAAAGGCTTAGCTTTTGAAATTTGAACAGCTAGTTGCATATGCGAGCACGATTCAATCAGTCTGAGCTTTGCTTCGTATTTGGATATGGATTATTCCAAACGGGTTTATGTCTGCGTTTGTATACGATGTATTCCTTTCACTGTCCTCGGCGCTGCTAGATCTGTCTGACTCTGTGCTCGATCCACTGCTTTATTGATGCTTTAACAAGCTCTTCACTAGGTCAGATCATGGAATTTCACACTCTCTACTTGTTACTTTCTTCTCTAACTCACTCACTCACTCACTCTAGTTCTCATTTACTCACTGTGAATTCAAAGTGATGCACTGACCAAAAGGGGTGGAGTTTATTTTAGTTTAATTTAATGGACTAAAATGAATTTTAGAAGAGAAAAGATTATATGGGCATGGGTGCTTTGGGCTTGGATATTTAATGATTGATGATGCATCATGCATATGGACAGTGACCAGAATACTGTTAAGTTTAAGAAAAGATTATATGCTGATGCTGCAAAGTTACAGTTACAGAGGTGTCAATTCTAAGTAATGGGTAACGGCACCTCTCGTGTTGTGGGATGTTTCGTCCCCTTTAATGGGAAGAGCGGGGTGGATTTAGAGTTTCTCGAGCCACTAGACGAAGGATTAGGCCATTCCTTCTGTTATGTTAGACCATCCATTTTCGAATCTCCTGCCATTACCCCTACAAACTCTGAGAGGTTTACGCTTGATTCCAGCACTCTTGATTCTGAAACTTTAAGTGGCTCCTTTAGACATGACGCCCTAGATGATCCCTCAGCTTTACACAAACCAACTAAGTTATTCCCAGAAACCACATTCAAGACGATCTCAGGGGCTTCTGTCAGTGCTAATGTGTCCACGGCTCGCACTGGCAACCAGACTGCCCTCTTTGCTACTGATGTCCAAGAGCCTGCCGCATCATTTGAGAGCACCTCCTCATTTTCTGCAATTCCATTGCAGCCTGCTCCTCATGGCTCTGGTCCTTTGAATGGCTTTATGTCCGGGCCTCTTGAGCGAGGTTTTGCTTCCGGTCCTTTGGAAAGGAGTAGTGGTTTCATGTCTGGGCCAATCGAGAAGGGTGCAATGTCTGGCCCTATTGATTCTACTGACAAATCTACCTTCTCTGCACCGCTTGCACGCGGTCGTGGAAGACCAGGCTTCCAGCGTCTCATGAGGAGTGTTAGCGGGCCGATGAAAAACACCCTCTCTTGGACCTTTTCAAAAAATTCTTTGGGTTCTGGTTGGATGCAACGGTTCTTCTTACACCCAGTGACTCAACTTGCCTGGAACCCTAAGGAGCCAAAGTACCGGCCAGAGACTTCACGAAACTATCTTGAAGGGGGGCCATCTGAAGGGGAGTCTAGAAATACTCACAACTTGCAATGGGCTCACGGAAAGGCTGGTGAAGATAGGGTTCATGTTGTGCTTTCCGAAGAACAAGGGTGGTTGTTCATTGGGATATACGATGGATTTAGTGGGCCAGATGCACCAGATTTTCTGATGAGCAAGCTCTATAGAGCTATCGACAAAGAACTCGAGGGGTTGCTTTGGTATTATGAAGATAAATCTCCAAATGATCCATTAAAGCCTGAACCTCTTAAAACAGGAAATTCCAAGGCTGGTTCAGTGTCCAGCAAGGAAGTCCTTTCAAATCTTTCTTCAAGCCAAGAAATTTCTAGTAGTTTAATAGAACCTTGCAATCCAGGAATTGTCAAGGGTCTGTCATCTAGGTCTGAAATAGTTGAGGAAAACAATGAAGTTAGGATGAGTATTGAACAGCATTTACCTAATTCAGAACAAGACAGCATCTCGGGCACTGCTTCTGTTTCAGTTCCAGCTGGAAATTTAACTGGTCAAGGCAGAAAAAGCATGCGGCTTTATGAGCTGCTTCAGATGGAACCTTGGGATGGAAAAGATTATGTGTCACCGTTAGAGCTTGATAAGCATAGAAATGGTACATGGGATTGCCAGCCAGGTCTAGATGCTTTGGATACGCAAGATGAAAATTCAAAGTATAGCTTTTTGAATACAAAGGGAGATGGCTCTGGCCATCGTGGTGAAGACCCCACTACTTCAGGAGGAGGTGGAGGTGCTGGTATTGAATCCAGTCATCAAGATGGCATAGATGTTCTTTCTGTTTCAGGACAGAGGCAGGGTGCGAGAAAGAGTTCAATGAGCTCAAAGATTAGGAAAATGTACAGGAAGCAGAAGTCGTTGCGTAAGAAACTATTTCCTTGGAGTTATGATTGGCACAGAGAAGTGGCTTGCATCGATGATAAAATGGGAGAGCCTTTGGGACCTATTAGGAGATGCAAATCAGGAATTGTTGATCATGCAGCAGTTTTAAGAGCAATGTCTCGAGCACTTGAATGGACTGAAGAGGCTTATATGGAAATGGTGGAAAAGGCTCTTGACAAAAACGCAGAACTTGCTTTGATGGGATCATGTGTTTTAGTGATGCTAATGAAGGATCAAGATGTGTATGTCATGAACCTTGGTGATAGCCGTGTAGTTTTGGCACAAGAAAGACCAAATGATCGCCATCCTAATCCAAATCTTGGAAAGGATGATGTGTGGCATAGGAATAAATCCAGAGAGTCGTTAGTGCGTATGGAGCTGGACAGGATATCAGAGGAGTCTCCGGTACATAATCAGAATGGTCAAGTTAACAAGATTAATAAAAACAGGGAGATATCCATATGCAGACTAAAGATGAGGGCAGTTCAGCTTTCCACTGATCACAGCACAAGTGTTGAGGAGGTGTGTTTTTCATTTTTTGAGTTATTTGATCTGGTTATTCTTTCGTCTTGTTATCAAGATTTACTTCGTATTGGTTAGTTGTTATATTGATGTTATTCATTTTTTCAGTCATTCATCATTAGCTGAACATAATCATAAACAATGCTTTGCAAATTTGCTCATGTATGCGAGCATGTGAATGTGCACCTGCATCTGAATCTCCCACCTACAGTGGTTTACTCTGCAATGCATTGTTTTTGTTGGGTGTGTACATTTGCTGTGTGCTCCAATAATTAAGAAAATCAAACCCAACCTTATAGTGAAAACCCAACTAGAAAGCCTAGCCTTGCTGCAGGTCTCTTGATTGTATGCCTATCATTCTTTTGATTTAAGTATGTATGTCATGCTTAAGCTGCACTGATTATGGACTTTTAGAAAACTAACTAGTACTTTTCATTAATTGTTATGCACTTAAATCAGGATAGTACAAGAGAAGGTAACTGGATATTGTCAGCATGCAATTGAAGAATAATCTTGTATTCTTGACTTCTGCAGGAAGTTTTCAGGATAAAGGCAGAACATCCTGATGACAACCAAGCCATATTAAATGATCGAGTAAAGGGGCAATTAAAGGTTACCAGAGCATTTGGTGCTGGGTTTTTGAAGAAGGTCAGTTCAGCTGGTAACTTTTACCTACAAACGATCATCTTATCAAATACTCAAGTTTGCATAATTTTTTTTCTTGTATCACTAAACTTTGTATGAATTTATTTGTTTTTTAAATTATATAGGCATGAAAACGGGTACAGATCCACCTTTTGCAAATATGTATGTGTTTCCGTATCATACAAGTTTTCTTTCATAAACAGACTTCTAGTATATAATTGCAGAATCTTGATTAGATGCCAAAGAAGAATAAATGAAATGCAAAATGTGGAAACGCAAAGTATAATTTTTACAAAAGAGGGAAAATCCTGAATGCACTTTTAACAATTTGAGCAATTACATTGTATCAGGCTGGAATGTCATAAATGTCTACTGTGAGCATTTTGTTTCTACTGTTCTTTAAAGTACATCTTATTCTAATCAAATTCTTTATTTCTGTGGTACATATCCATGCAAGTGAACACACACACACACACACACACACACACACACAGAGAGCACACCTTGTCTCTCTCATGGAAAGTTGTCCGAAAATCTATTAAATAGTTGCTGTTTTCTGGTGGATGAAGTTACATTGTAATAACAAAGAATTGATAAGTAGAAGTGACTATGAAGAAAATAGATAAAGACAATTTTTTTTCCTATATATTATATTATATGATTGACCGTTATTTTATTTATTTATTCCTTTCATGATTTGGTTTTATCATCCTTCAATGTGCTAAGACTCTTAGACATAATTTTCTTTTTGTTTCCAGTGGTAGTTGCTGAAATCATTTCATGTATTGGAGGCATAACTGTTGGACCAACATAGAATGTTTAAATGCAGATTTTATGGCATGAACTAGGAGAAGTAAATAGAACATCCCTTAACAATAATGGAAATGCATTTATGGCGTGTTTACTTACTTGGAATGGGTATTAGTTATTTGCAATTGCAAGTAAAATAAAATAGTGTGCTCAAATCAATTTCTGTAAAAAAAGAGTGAAGAATCTAGAAACTTGGTGAAATTTTTGGCTTTTCAAAATGAACGGAAGAACCCCTATTATTTTGCTGAAGATAAAAAATTTATAGCAACTTAAAAAACTTTCGGAGAAATTGCAGACATGAGCTATTTTGACCATCATTCGTGTGTAAAATATAAATTTCCCAAAATTGTTCAAATTTCAAGCAAAATCTCCACCAATTTTGGAGAAATTTCCCCTTTTTTCCAAGAAAAAAAAAAATTACTGAAAAAGAAGTAGAAAGAGAACGTCCTTGTCCTTGGGGAGCTGTCCCTTATTGACATGCTATTGTAACCAGTGTTGTGAAAAGCGTTTTTGAGGCGTGCCTCAATGCACATGTCATGGCTAGGCGTCATCCAGTCGCCTCAAAGCACAGCTTGTTTAGAAATGTTTGGCGTACATGATGGAGGCTAGGCAGTGCGAGGTGCACACAATCTGCAACTGAGGTGGCCTGAGGTTGCCGTTCTGAGTATATGTCCTGGGATGCTTTTAATGAAACAATGTGTTTCGCTAAAGGCTCATTTACTTGAATCGAGATGATATCATTTTGTTCATGAAGGTTGGGTGTTGGACAAAAGGGATGTCGTTTGTCCTTTAAACCCTTTTAATCCCCACCCAATAGGACTTAGCCCCAAATCAGACTTGTGGAAGCTTAAATGCTTCCCAAAAGACCTGAACCGGCCTTCCAAATTCCTATCTCCAGTTTAAGCCTCCTGCATCCCTCAGTCTAGATGAGCTTGAATATTGTATGTCTAATTAAATATTTTATGTATGGACATTAATTGTGATGCTGGAATGGGAACTAAAACTTACTGATTATTATATACATTTTAATAAAATAACTTATGCTTGAGAGGCTTATGCCTCACCTTGCAGGACCAGCAATGCCTCTTTTCCATGTTTTTCCTTTTACAATATTAATTGCAACATCCTCAAAATTCATTCTTGTGAGCTCTCCCTATATATGCTTATATAATATATTATAGAAGTGCAAGTGCAAAATATCTGCTAGTCTCCAAAACAAATTCAGAATTCAGAAGGAAAATTGAAATGTATGCATTCTGCTCAAGGGGTTCTTAAAATTAGACCCAATATTGTCTACGTTTGTAATGAGCCCCATTTTGTGCATTGCCTATGTGATTGCCTTTTACCCTATGATAGGTTTACACTGGACCTTAAGAGATAATTCCTTCCATGCATTTCCTAGGGCACTCAGCATTGCTTGAATTATTGCTTTATCTACCTTAAACTTGTCGAAAGAAGTGTATGCAAATTATATATTATATTGATATGAATGCTTAGGTGTGACTGATTAAATCCTTGTCTATAATGTATGTTGGTTGCAGCCAACATGTAATGAAGCTCTGCTAGAGATGTTTCGAGTTGATTATGTGGGAATTGCACCTTACGTTAGCTGCATTCCTTTTGTTCTTCACCATCGACTTTCGTCAAGTGACAGATTTTTGGTACTGTCCTCTGATGGACTCTACCAATACTTCAGCAATGAAGAGGTGGTTGCCCATGTCACATGGTTCATGGAAAATGTCCCGGAAGGTGATCCTGCACAATATCTCATTGCAGAGCTTCTCTTCCGTGCTGCGAAAAAGAATGGTTAGTCCTTTAAATTTATTGTCACTGATTTGGTAGGGTCTCAATGGAAAATTACATGGGATGACTCTTATCCCAAAGAAGATATGAACAGAAAAACAGAAAGAAAAAAAAACTAGAGAGCAAGATGATATGTAATGCTCGTGGCACATGGATTGCTAGGAAATACATTCATTTGTAACTCCGTCCTTGCCTTCTTGCCGCATATGGTGGTTGGCTACTTGGCTGCTGCAGTGACATAGTTACAGTTTTTTGGGTAAGGTCAAACGTAGTGCAACTCAAAATGCTTTATGGCTGCTGCTGTGAGAATGTGGAGGTGAAAATATCCCACATTGAAAAGTTAGAAAACCTTGCAAGGGCTTATAAGGTGTTGGTCTACTCTCCACATTGCCAATTGGTTTTGGGGTGGAACCTCAACTTCCTTCATGTAATCAGAGCGGGTTGCTCATGTGTGAAAGCCCAACTGCCACACGTGCTCCACGTCACCCAAAATGTGTTGTCCACGTGTTAGGCTTGAAGCTATCATAAATTTTTGTGCACATTTTTCGCTTGGTTAATTTGCTTTTGATTTGCCTAATTATGGAAGAATTATGTTAGTATTGTACATAATTATATTTATTATAGCTTCCCGTTGATCGTTGCAGGAATGGATTTTTATGAATTGCTTGATATTCCTCAAGGAGATCGGCGGAAATACCATGATGATGTTTCTGTTATGGTAGTTTCACTGGAGGGAAGAATTTGGAGATCATCTGGATAATTATCTCACTCTGGCAATTTTTTAGTTACCATTTCAAACATTTGTATATTGCTCAACATTGTAACAATTTTTTGGGCAAAGTATTAAGTCATTTTGGAAAGAATCAGAGTCTTGATGTATTTGTTATAGAAGCTTCTCTTTCTTTTCTTCTTTCATCTCTGTTAAATATTGGTATGCTGAAGTCCGAATGAATTATCCTGCTGCGAAAGTCTTTTGGTTGCATCAGGAAATATGTTTATTGTTTTCTTAGGAAGAGGTTAATTTGTCTAGTCACCTCCACACCCATGCGTGCGATGTCATCCTGGAAATTCTAAATATCAAGTGAGATTCTAAGTTGTAAAGTGAATAAATAATATAAAGTAATAAAAATAAAGTTAGAAACTTGGAGAATAAACAAACACGAAATCGAGTGAGAAAAAGAGTGGCATGGTAGGAGAGCCATCCCTCTCAATTCCGAGTCCGCCTCCCTCCCCACTTGGACTGGAAGCTCTTTCAGATTTGGTGAAACATTCTCTCTTTCAGATTTGAAGTCTCTTCTATACCAGACTAAACCTACTCTGCCTTGCTAGCTATCCTATCACGTTGCAATCTCTCACCCAACATAGCCCCAACGGGGCACTGCCATCTGAGCTCATGGCTCCTCATTTGCTGGATTTCAAATGGCTTTCTTTGTATTTAAGTTAAAAACCTCTCATATGTCGTTTTTGCTTAAGTTGTACAGCAATCGCCCTCATCTTAATTTCTACCAGATCAACCAAACTTGGAATAATCCTTCGCTCTCTTCCTCCATTATATAATATATTTAGCATGAGGCTATATGTATATATATATATACTTTAATGAATTTGTTTCACTTGTGATATTTATCATCGTGTTCTTGGATCAATTAAGCAATGGCTGCCAACTTTGTTGCATATCTAGCCATCTTCACATTCACTGCTGCGTTCTCCGGTGCACTTGCATCGGACCCGGACTTGCTTCAAGATGTCTGCGTGGCTCTACCATCTTCTTCAGGTATGAATCGTACATACTCTATTCTATTCTATGTATACACTAGCTATAATTAATATCCTTTGGATATATTCGTAATTATTTGCTACGGCCGGCGTACGTACACACACAATCACAAGTGACAGGACTGAAACATATATATAACCCTATAGGCTCTCTCTATATATATATATATATTAATGTTGTGTTGATTGATGATGGATGTAATTAATGTAATTATATATTATGCATGCATGATTGTACGTACGTAGGGGGGGTAAAAGTGAACGGGTTTGCATGCAAGGATGATGCAAATGTGACGGCAGCTGATTTCTTCTTCGACGGCCTTGCTAAGCCAGGGCTGATCAACAACTCAGTGGGCTCTATCGTAACTGCAGCTAATGTGGAAAAGGTTCCAGGCCTCAACACACTGGGCGTGTCCCTGTCGCGCATCGACTATGCACCTGGTGGACTTAACCCACCTCACACCCACCAGCGTGCCACTGAGATAGTATTTGTGCTGGTCGGCGAATTGGATGTGGGATTCATCACCACAGCAAACAAGCTGGTTTCCAAGACCATCAACAAAGGCGAGATCTTTGTGTTTCCTAGGGGTCTCGTTCACTTCCAGAAGAACAACGGGGACAAGGCCGCTGCTGTAATTGCTGCCTTCAACAGCCAATTGCCTGGTACTCAATCCATCCCTGCAGCATTGTTCACGGCAACACCTCCTGTTCCTGACGAGGTCTTGACCAAAGCCTTCCAGCTTGGTACCAAGGAGATTGACAAGATCAAATCCAAGCTTGCTCCAAAGAGTTAATTAAAATACAATATTTATTTTTATATATAGTTAATTCTTCACTCCACGCTGCCACCTATTTCCATTCATTTTTCTATTTTTCTTTCCTCCTCCCTCTATCATTGCTTCAAATTCAATCTTTTAATTTCGCTCGATGTCCCGATCTCTTGGGAATTTGATTTTTGATCAACGTTACTTTAGAATTAATGTATATGAATATGGAAAATAAAATTGTCGACTTTGATCAAAGTATTGAACCCCAAGGCGTAAGTTTCGTGATGAGCCCACATTAGATTCTTTTTATTTTTTGCTGTACCACAAAACCACATTAGAATGCTTTCTTCTCTGTTAAGACTCAAGAGATTAAAATGGACCATTTATTTTATCTAAATACTTTTCGAATGATTGAAAAAAAAAATCTCAAAACAGGCTACATGAATACGGGATAAATCAAATAGTGGAGAACAAATCTAGGTTCCTTCATTAATATTTACAATGTGTAAAAATTTAGGTTTTTAATTTCGCAAAAAGTCATTTAAGCTCCGTCACTACAACAAACACATGCCTTTTTAATGACACAATTTTAATGATGAGTCTAAAATACACGTAATTAAATTATATCATCCATGATGCGTTTTATATGAGCGTCATTGAATATAGTTTATGACACACATACCACAACACTCGGATTAGCACGTCATTAAAAATGTCTTCATCGGGGTAGATGTCATAGATGCTATTACCTTTAGAGGATGCATGTGACCGTTAAAGGTTTTATAGTTTAACGGTGCATTATAAACATCATTGAATTTTGGAAATTCGACCCTTGTTCTAGTTTTCCACTTTGGTTCTTATAGTTTCAATTTTGGCAATTTGACTCTTGTAGTTTGATATCCTCATAATTTTAGGACACATTGCTTATTTTGTCCAAAACCGTATAAAATTCTTTCCAAAATACCCGTCTACATCAGTGACACGTTCTTATTCATTCACAAAATTGGATGAAAATTTGGACTTGTTCTTGACTTGCAAGGATATCAAACTATATGGGTCAAAGTGTTATAATTGAAACTACAGGGACCAAAGTGAAAATTCCAAAAAATATAGGGACCAAAAGTGATGTTTTGCTTTCTAATAATGTCGTAGAATCCCTTTATAAAAAATGTTATTGAAGAGGATCCAAGTTAGCGCCTAATAATGTGTTTTGCCTTCGCATGTGTCCCACATCGAAAGAAACAATACGTGAAGTTCTCCACCAAGTTAAATATTTATCGCTATTTACATTTTCCACCCTTTATAAATGACTTATTTATACTGATACCTATTTTCAAATTGTCTCATAAAATCACTTTTGTTAAAACTTCATCCAAAAATGGTTGACATCATAAAACATTATCAAAATGACAAATTTACACTCGTGGTTAATTACAAAGACACCTCTTGATATTTATCATGTTTTCACACAACCCATTGAGTTTTATTATTTATTCACATAATGTTAGAAATCATAGTAATAAGGTTTTGAGATAATTTCATATAACTCCTCAATTGACGTTCCTTAGGCCCTGCTAGGCTAATTGAGGTTGTTGCCGGCTTACGAGCCATGCGACCTATGTCTGATCCAAAACTTCTAGTTGATAGAATTATGAATTCCTAGTTTATAGGAAAAATGGAATGAGAGGAATTTTAAGACAATTAGAGAAACAAAAGAAAGAAACCAAGGAACTACTTTAAGTTCTGCTTTCAGAATTGCTTGATTCATTTCAATCAATAACTTACATATTTATACAAGCCATAAAGAATGAATTGCCTAAAATCTCACCCATTTAAAACCATTAACTTTTTATGGTTTATAACAATTCGTTATGAACTATTAGTTTTTATGATTTTAAATAATTTAATAATATAATATAATATAATTAAAAAAATATAATTATATTATATTACGTTTATCTTTGTTGGTAGATCCTCCTAGATCATGGCTCCCCTATTTAAGATGCCTGAGCTTCTGGTCAAGCTAAATTGGGAGATGAGAAAACTCTATTATTGCATTGCCTCCAATATACCACTTCGACTTGCTAGGAAGTTGATCTTTTCTGCCAATACAGAAATACTCCTACTTTCCATGTCGAGTCTCACGAACCTTCTGTTCCAAGATACAATCTTCTTGCAAAGGATCTTCTCGTTCAATTTTTAAGTCATCAATTGGTGGAAGGCGTGTGTCTTTGTCGGGATCATCATCAAGTAGAGATGGCTCACAAAGTTTAAGATTCTCGGCATTGATGACCGAGTACATATGCATGTATAATTGAAGTTGAAAGGCATTATCACCAATTTGTTTGATGATCTTGAACAGTCCATATAGGCTTTAGTTTCTTACTTTCACTGGTTAGCCGCTCCTTTCCAAGGTGTAATCATACTAGATCACCTTCTTTGAAGTTACATGGCACACGATGCTTATCATAGCGAGCTTTATATCATTGATGAAAACGTTTCAGTTGTGCCTCCACTTCAGTATGAATCTTTCTGACTTGTTCGAGAAATTTCGGTGCTCAAATATGTTTTTCTTCTTCTTTCCCACTTAATGGTTTGTCACTCATAGTGAATACTAAATCAAAAGGACTCTGGGGTAAATAACCTAAACAAACCTCAAATGGAGATTTGAGTGTAAAGCCATGAATTGCTATGTTAAAAGCAAACTGTAAGTAAGAGAGACTTTCATCCTAAGTCTTCGGATGCTTGGAATTGTAACCCCTCAATAAGTGTACCATAGTCCGGTTTACGACCTCTGTTTGCCCATCTGTCTGTGAATGAAATGCAGTGCTTCTTTTCAATCTAGTATCCATCATTCCCCATAACGACCTCCAAAAATGGCCTAAGAATCGACTGTCTTTGTCAGAAATAATTGATGCAAGTAAGCCAAAATGCTTACAAACATGTTGAGAAAAATAACTTAGCAGCTCCTTCTCCAGTAATGGTCTTTGCATGGAATGAGAATCACCATCTTACTGAAACGATCTACTATCACAAACAAGTAGTAATTTCCAGACTTGGTTTTAGGCAATCTACCTAAGAAATCCATCGAGATACTCTCCTAAGGTCGGCTAGGTATTGGCAATGGAAGATACAGTCCTAACTTGTTAAAAGGCTTCCCCACGAATCCACTGCAATCTGTTGCCATCTTCTGAAATGCACAATTGTGTTCCTTTGTACATTAGTCCATCATTCAATTGGAACTCACTAGTCCTTCCTTTTTGTAGCTTAGCATAGGCTGAGTTGAAATAAGCATCTATGTCATACCCTTTGGCATATTCAGAAGGAACAATGGGTTGGATTTTCATACCCACTAGCAATACAGAACTAACTGGTGTAGATGGTCTAGATAACATATTTGCCAACTTATTAGTTGCTCCCTTCTTGTACTTTATCACAATATTGTATTGTTGTAGGTAAGACATCCATTTCATATGGCAAGCTTGCTATAACTTAGACTATGTAGTTAAAAACTGAAGAGGTTTATGATATGAGTGAACTACAACTTCTTTTCCCAACAAGTAAGCTCTCCAATGCTTCACTACTTGATGCATTGCATACAGCTCCTTGTCGTAAGTTGAATAGTTTTATACCGGTTAACTAAACATCTCAGAATGGTATGCAACTGGTTTCCCATCTTGAAATAATATGGTTCCCATGGCATAGTTTGATGCATCTGCTTCCACTTCAAATGGTTTCCTATCCTGAAATAATATGGCTCTCCCATGGCATAGTTCAATGCATCTGCTTCCACTTTAAATGGTTTTTGCAGATTCAGTAATGCTAGTACTAGGGCCTCTGTAATCTTTTGTTTCAACAATTGGAAAGATTCTTCATGGTTTCTCGACCATTCAAACTTTTGATTGGCCTTTATAAGAGAATGTAAGGGTGCTGCAATTTGAGAAATCACATGTACTTTCTCTAGGTCAATTTTCAGTTCTTCTGCACCAACAATGAATCCCAGGTATACAAGGTGTTGTTTCCTAAATTCACACTTCTTACCGTTTAACTGTAACTGATTTGTTCGTAGAACCTCCAAAACTTGAGCAATATGATGAAGATGGTCATCCCATGTGACACTAAATATGAGAATGTCATTTAAGTATACAATGATGAAGTCGCCAATGAAAGGGCGGAGTACCTCATTCATCAATTGCATGAAGGTAGCTGGAGCATTACATAACCCAAATGGCATGACTAACCAATCGAAGAGTCCCTCCTTAGTCTTGAAAGAAATCTTCCAAGTGTCTTCTTCATGGATGCAAACTTGGTGATCCCCGGATTTGAGATCTAACTTTGTAAAGTAATGAGCACTATGTAATTGATCTAACAAGTCATCAATCCTTTGCAATAGATATCGATTCTTAATGGTTATTTTGTTGAGTGCCCTATAATCTACATACATACGCCAACCTCCGTCTTTCTTAGGCACAAGTAATACTGGCGAACCACATGGTGGGCAGCTAGGTTTGATGACTCTTTATTCAAGAAGTCCTTGAATTTGCTTCTTGATCTCATCAGATTCCGTCAGAGAAGTGCGATACAAACCTAACTTTGGTAAAGGTGAATCTTCTACCAATTGGATATCATGCTCCACAGCTCTCCTCAGTGGCAAACAAGCACATCCTGAAATAAGTCCTTGAACTCTCTTGCAATTCCCTATGTTTGAGCATTGCATGGGAGATAAAGACAAAGTAGACAATGTCATAGCTCTAGAACTCTGATCTTGTAGTTGAATCATCAACAAAATGTATCGTCCACATGAATTGACTAACCTCTTGGCTTCATTAACTGTCATCAAATTATCTGTAGCTTGAGGCTTGCAATCGTTGATGTAAAACTCCTTCTCATCCTTCACAAGTCATACTTGCGAAGCCTCTGATAGTGAATGACATCTCGGTCGCATAAATATGGACTGCTTAATATGACCTGGCAAAGCTCCAAAGGAACCACCTCACATGTCACCTCATCGATATATCGATTGCGAATAGCAAATTTGAAGGTGCATCGCTTCGTGATCTGTAAGTCAACGTCCTTCTGAATCCATCCCAGCAGGTACAACTTAGGATGTGGTGTTGTCTAAACCCATTTTTCTTACTAAAGCCTTTGAAATCATGTTTTTCTGACTTCTAGGGTCAATGATAGCTTGTACAATACTTTGCTTCACCTGAATATTCACATGAAATAGCGCTTCACAGTTGTACGTGTCTTCAGTATCTGCTGGTCTTGTCATAAGGGTAAGTGTAATATCAGGTTGCTTCAACTCTGTAAGCTTTTATGTCTGTTGTGCAGTTAAAGTGGCTTTTCTGTCATTTCTTTCCTGGTTGTTTTTCTTGTGCTTTGGCCGCAACTCAGGATGGATTATCCAGCACTTGTCTTTTTCATGTTTACTGGTTTGACAGTAATCATAGTAGACTTTCTATGTTTGACCTTCCTTGCTCTGCTTCTGCTTTTTTTGCCAGTCAATTTTGTTGACAGATTTTGATCTGCCATCTTTTTTGTCAGTTATTTTATTTTTTGCCTCCATGGCGATGGCCTTCATAGTAGCTTTGTCAATAGTATTACAATGAACAATTTTAGTTCTTTCCGTATATAGTCGGCAAGACCTCCAGTATACTTCATGAAAACATCATAGTCGTCGACGTCGATGTCCAGAACCATAGCTTGGTTGTGGAACTCTGTTGTATACTCTTGTACAGGCTGCCCAAATCTTTGTCTGAAGTGTTGCCACTTATACCATCTTTCATCTTCATAGCCAACTGGATAGAATTGTTTTCTCAAAAGCATCTTGAAGTTCTTCCAAGTCAATTATGAGACATCATACCGTCTCCGATAGGACTTCCACCATGTAAGGGCATGGCTTGAAAGTTTCAAACTAGTAAATTTTATCTTTTGCACATTAGAATACTTATAAACTGTGAAATAAGTTTCTAATGTGTCTATCCAGTTATCTAGCTTTTTTGGATCAACATCTCCTTTATATGTAGGGATATCAACCTTAAAATCAAATTTTAAGGTATCAATAGAATTTTTGTTGTCACTTGATTCAGCTTCCTTTTTCGGTAGATCAGCTTGTGTGTTGTCTACATCTTCGCTATCCTCAACAATCTTTTTCTTGAACTTTTGATCAGGCTCATATGAAGTTGATGGACGTGAAGGTTTTCTAGTCTTCAAACTCTCCATGAGTTTAAGGATTGATGCAGACAAGTTTTTAGCTTGTTGCTTAAGCTTAGTGATGCGATCTCCATCACTAGATGTATCCTGTTTGTTTTCTCCCGTCATAATGTCTCTCTTGGACCTTGACTTTCGGTGTATGAGCAAAGGACCTAAAAGTTCTTCTCCAGAAGCTTTACGTTGGTTGCGAGTTGAGACCATAAACCACTGTCACCCTATCGGATATGGTGCTCTGATACCACTTGATCCAAAACTTCTAGTCGATAGAACTATGAATTCTTAGTTTATAGGAAAAAGGGAACGAGAGAAATTTTAAGCCAATTAGAGAAACAAAAGGAAGAAAGTACGGAACTACTTTGAGTTCTTCTTTCAGAATTGCTTAATTCATTTCAATGAATAACTTATGTATTTATACAAGGTTTGGTTGCTAAAATTAACTAAACTAAAATAGAAAATTATTTTAAGCCATAAAGAATGAATTGCCTAAAATCTCACCCATTTAAAACCATTAATTTTTTTTTTATCTATGGTTTATAACAATTCGTTATGAATCATTAGTTTTTATGGTTTTAAATAATCTAATAATCTAATAAATTATATATTACGTTTATTTTTGTTGGTAGATCCTCCTAGATCAATGTCTTATTGGGCTTGACTTGGGTTGATCTCCTTAGCCCAAGGTAGTCAAGACCTGGCCATAAAGGTCATTTCCATCATTCTTGATATGGTCCACATGATGTGCTCTGAGTTCATATGCGAAATTCCACATCTTTGTTTAGCCCACAAGATAAAAATGGGATCCATTTTGCCATGTAACCATTTAATGAAACAAAGTCATCCACGGAAGAGCTCACATCACATGTAGGTTTTCATGAATTTAGTTATGAGTTTTTATTTTTATTTTTTATAGTACAAGCGATTAGGGAAAGGAGTTTACACAAATATTCATTGAATGCTTAGAGGTTTCGAACCTCTTCCCACATAAACGGAGGTGAAAGAACTCAACTAACTGAGCTATACCTCACCAACAATTATAAGTTTGTAAAGTCTTCAAAGATTGGGTGTCAATTTAAAATAAGCAGAAAGTTTTTATGTAAATTATATAATCTTGGATAAACTACAATAAACCCCCCAACCTATAGGGTCATTTACGAGTTCATACCCGATTTTGGGGACATTTATCAGTACATATTCAACGTCACGGAAAACCTACAAATTGCCCCATCCGTTAGTGAGATCGTCAGGAAATCTGTTATCTGCATATGTGGCGTCCACTGGACGCTTTTTTAAGGGCATTTTAGGCATCTCATGTCCCTGGGCTTTGCGCCCAAAACAACAGGCGGCCTTTTGTAATTCAAAAAAAAAAAAAAAAACCCTCGAATCGAGTTCCAGATAGTCTTCATCCATAAACCCCCTCACCCAAATCGATTTCCCCCCTAAATCGAAACCGATTCCACAAATTGAAACCTAATCCCCATTTCGCATTGATCAAAAGCACAAAGAAGGCTAGTTGCTGTAATAGATGCCGTGGGGTATTCGTCCTCATGGTTGTTGTGCTCCTCGTTACTGTAAGTTGAAGGCAATTTTAATACTTCTTGCTTTTTGGTTTCATCGTAAAGGGTTAGATGCCTGCGGTTTTATTTTGTCTGAACCTTTCATTTGCTTTGAAGTGTGCTTGAGAGTGATATTTGTGGTCCATGGTCCAATTCTGTCGTTGTGTTGTTGGAAAAGCATAAAAGGTTTATTTCTGTCATTGTGTTGTTGGAAAAGCATAAAAAAAATAACCTTTTTTTTTTCTTCGAACCAAACTGCTTTCGATTCCAGACAATACTAGTGGTCCAAAACCTCTGCATTTGTTTATATCCTTGTTTATTCACCAGTTCTGTATTAAACAATTGTTTATTGATAGGTTTGACTGCTATGTGGCTTTTGTAGGTGAAGATGATAGGTTTACTATTCGAATGAACCATGTGGGTTCTATATGTGACAACCTGTATGTAAATGGGACTATGGATTTCATTGATTTTTGCGATAAGGACCAAATGTCTATGTTTAAAATTGGTATGATGGTTAAGGAGTTAGAGTATGATATGAGCTTCCCAACTCTTCTTGTGCAGAAAAGCTTCTATCTGATGAAGATGTTATGAAAATGTGTGAATGTGTGCCAGGAGTAAGGGAGATAGATATATTTTTGACACAGTTGGCTGATGACCCTTATACCTTTTTAAACAAACACAAACATATCGAGCTGCAAAGAGTGGAAGGTTCCGGGGTACAAAAACAAAGGTCAGTGGTGATTGAGGATATAGGATATGCTGATTGTAGTCCTCTTGTTCCTTATAAGACAAAGAGCAATGTTGAGCAGCCAACTAAATATCCTGAGCCACATAAGGTGAAGATAGTGGAGCAAGAAGCATCGGAGGATGTTGGGGATTTTTCAGAACCTGAGGCACCAAAGAATGCAAAGGGTAAAACAGTGGCTGAGGCACCAAAGAAGGGAAAGGCTGCAAGTTCTTCAAATGATAAAGAAGTGGCTGAACCTGAGGCACCAAAGCGGGTAAAGGCTACAAGGTTTTCAAAGGGTAAAGAAGTGGCTGAACCTGAGGCACCAAAGAGGGAAAAGGCTGCAAGGTCTTCAAAAGGTAAATGTGTGGCAATGACAAGTGCAACAGAAGGGGAAGATAGTGATGCATCCTTATCAAATACATCTAGTTTTGTTGATAGTGAGTAGATGGGATAACATTAAAGAGATAGCTGATAAAACCATTTTTTGCAACAGTGGATTACTTACCATACCCCAGTTGAAGATACTTTTCGGCCTCTTCAAGATGAGGAGATAAATGAGGGTGAATGTGGTGCTGTTAATGAAGGTGGTTTTGTTAATGAGGGTGAAGATGGTGCCCGTAATTCTGACAACTTGGCAGGTGGTGACCAACCTTCATAGGCTGGTCCAAGTGGGGACCAACCTTTACATGCTGGTCCAAGTGGGGACCCCCCTTCATATGCTAGTCTAAGTGGGGACAACCATTTACAGACTGGTCAAAATGAAGACCAACCTTCATAGACTGGTCAAAATAGGGAGCAGCCTTCTCAGACTACAGATTTTCACTATACAGATCTTCAAGACACCAGATTGGTAGAGGGGGATCAAGCAGTGGAGGATGAGTTAAGAAGTGTTTATTCAAATGAAGATGATGAAACCGTTGCAAGGGGGAAAAAATTCAAACACTATAACCATGAAACAAACAAACAAAACCCTGTATTTGATACTGGAATGATACTGTTCGTGAATATTTCTTGTTGAGTAGGAAATAGGTCACTTTCTTCAGGAATGAAAAGTATAAGCTGAAGGCAATTTGTAAAGCAGTGAGTTGTCCATGGCAAATTTATGTGGCTTGGAAAAGCCCTATAGATCAAAGCTTGGTGGTAAAATACTATAATCCAATTCATAATTGTGTCAGAGTATTTGAAAACACACAAGCCTCAAGTAAATGGTTGAGAGATAAGTTCCTGCCTAGGATTCAGTCAAATCCCACGATGCCTACACAATCTATAATGAACGCAGCCTCTTTTGAGTTTAAAGTAGGTATATCTAGGATGAAAGCTTATAGGGCAAAGGCAGAGGTGCTTCGAATCATTAAAGGAACAATGCTGAGAAATATGCCATGCTCTAGGATTATTGCCATGAGCTGGAAGATAAAAACTCTGGCTCCACAACAAAGATGCACTGTGAGTTTGTTGATCCTGAAACTGTTTTTAAGCGGTTGTACATTTATTTAAAACTATGAAAGAGAGGGTTTAAGATGAATTGTAGGCCTTTTATTGGGTTAAATGCCTGCCATTTAAAAGGGGTTTATGGTGGACAGTTGCTTATAACAGTTGGGATCGATCCCAATAACGAGACTTGTGTGCTAGCATATGCTATGATTAAGATGGAAACGAGGGAGTCATGGACATGGTTCATTGATTTGTTGGCCAAGAATGTGGACATTGTTAATTCCTACGGATGGGCCTTTATATCTGACAAGAAAAAAGGACTGCCTGGTGGATTTGAAGACATTGTGCCTAATGTTGAGATAAGATTCTGTGTGAGGCCCCTTTGGGATAACTTCAACAAAGCGTATAAAGGTAAAGTTTTGAGGGATCAGTTATGGACATGTGCTAGAGCTACCAATATGCCTTGTTTTAACTATCAAATGGAAGTAATGAAGACCTTAGATAGCAATGCATGAGAGTGGCTTGCTGATAAGCCACCAACACAATGGTCTAAGTCTCATTTCAGAACACATATTAAGTATGATATGCTGCAGAATAACTTGTGTGAAAGCTTCAACAATAGTATCAAGACAACAAGAGACAAGCCAATTATCACAATGCTAGAGATGATCAGGTGCTTGTTGATGAGAAGGATCTAGTGGAGGAGGGACAAGATGAGCAGCTGGCCTCATCAAATATGCAAGAACATTTTTGACCATGTCTAACACAAAAAGTTAGAATCATGTAATTGTATAGTGCAGTGGTCTGGTGGTCCTAAATATCAAGTGGATGTAGGAAGAGGTGACCAATATGTGGTGGATTTGGATTATCACACTTGTTCTTGCAGAAAGTAGGACTTGTCAAGCATTCCTTGTGCTCATGGAATTGCTGCCATACATTACAAAGGAGGTAAAGCTTTGGAGGATTATGTAAATTCATACTACAACAAGGACAGTTACATGACCCTCTATAACAATCTCATTATGCCAATTAATGGGTTACAACTATGGGAGAAGACCAACCAAACAACAATAAAGCCACCAGCCTACACTAGACAACCTGGAAGACCTAGGAATGTGAGGATAAAAGGAGCTGAAGAGAGAATAGATAAGATTGGGAAAAAATGGTTGGGAAGACAAGGAATGCAAATGAGGTGTAGTATTTGTGGCTCAACTGGCCATAACAAAACCACTCACCATCAGAATCTACCTCAAAAGGAAAAACCCCTATTAAGGGGTAAAGGAAGACCAAGAAAAATACATAACCAAGACCCTGTAGTTGCTGCTGTGAGTGCCTATTTTTATTGCTAGCCTATTGATGAAATATTTTGTTGTTTCTTCCTTAAAATGGAAAAGCTATTTTATTATTTTATTGTTTGAAGTTGAAAGTGTTTTTTCTCTGTAGGATGAAGCAAAAGCAGCTACAAGAGTTAGGAGAAAGCTTGCATATGCAAGGGCAAAGGCTGTTGTTGCTGCAAATAAGGCTGCACTAAATGCTTCCCAGCCAAATGTAGCTGAAACTGTTGGAATAGGATTGAGAGCATCCAAGAGACAAAGAACATAGGCTCTTAGTTCTTAGTTTATGCAAATTCCATTTTATTTTGAACTAGGACAACTTTTGGTTTTGTGATGTGGCCATTTTGTCAACTTTTGGTATCTTTTTATTGTATTCCAGATTAGGTGCTCATGTTCATTTTGTAAATTTGAGTTGCAAAGGTTGGAAAAATATGTATGTATTTTGAACTCAAAATATAATGGAATTTGCCTTCAAGCAATTGTTCATTTGGAAATTGCCTAACAATTGTGCATACATAAACAATCTATGCATTTTGAAATTGCCTAACAATTGTTCATACATAAACATCTTTCATACAACTTGACATGGGAAATTACAAGAAACAGACTTTTCATACACATAAAGCACTTTGATTTTCCAAAATGTCCCAGAAATGGCCACAAAAAACATCACCCAAGTCTTCTAAGTTCTAGACCCTAAAATGTAAGTGCTAATTTCACATTCTTGGAAGATCCAGAGTCTCTCCATTATAGTACTAGCATTCCCAACAACACAATCAAAAAAATCCAAGAACCTAGAACACTTGCTCGTAGAAATCTTTGTGCTTTCAAGGCAGCTCCAACCTCTTTTTTCAATTTTTGGTTTTCCTCTTCTTCCTTACGTAATCATTTCAATAGTCCACATATCACAATCTTAGACCTTTCGCATACCTGTGGATCATACCATTCAAAGAATGCACAACCTCTTCTTACCCCATAATCGGCGCAGCCCTACAATCTCCCAGGGTTGTTGTCAGTCCACGACGTCGTCATACGACATTGATTGCCCCAGTGACAAATGGCTTGGCCCACTTCGCATCTTCGATTTGTAGACATCAATGACCTTGTCGACATCGTCGTCTTTGTCTTCTTCAAATTGGAACCTGGGCAACCACTTTTGTCGATTTGGGGCTTAGGTCTAAGTGGGGGCTTAGATCTGGAACTCGATTTGGGGGTTTTTGTTTTTTGTTTTTTTGAATTATAGAAGGCCACGTGTTGTTTTGGGCACGAAACCCAGGGACATGAGATGCCGAAAATGCCCTTAAATGTAACACCCCGACTACAAATTAAGTGTCTATTTTAATTGACTTAAGATGAATTACGAATTTACCCTTAGGGTAGGGGTAAATTGGTCATTTTATTGCCCGAAAAATATTTGGGGCAGTGACTGGTATTTTTGGGTAGGTGGTACTGAGACGAATTCGTAGACATGTGGTAGGCTTGAATCGGAGTTGTAACGAAAAAGTTACGATCAAAACATTATCAGTGGCAAAACTGTAAATATTTCAAAAAGTTTGGTAAAAATCAGATTTTTCACCTAAACTCTCTCTCTCCTCGCGCGCTCAGCACTCTCTCTCTCTCCCCGACACCGACCCTCTCTCTCTTCGGCTCTCTCAACTCCAGCCACGGCAGGACACGAGACCGATCCCTTTAGCTTTGCCTCGACGTCTCGGTCAAGACCTGCTAGTTTTCCTCGTCGGAAACCACGAACTCCGGCCACGAGCTCAACTAGTTTGAACCGGAGCTTTCCCGTAGTCGCGCCGCCTCCTCCACCACCCAAACCCGGTAAGTGAGGTATGGTTTCTCATCCATTTTCCGAGTTCTAGCTGACTGTTGTATAGGTTTAGACCGATTTGTTGTCTAGGAAATCGATTAGAAAACCTAGGTTTTGGCAGAATTTCAAAGTAAAATTCCGGCCAGTTGCCGCCCGAATTGGACATTCCCGTAGTTGAATAAAGTGATCCTGACCTTGAGTAGAAGCTAGGATAAGAAGGGTGAGCTCGGGTGTGAAGTTTTTCCGTCACCGAAATTACTCTACACACCCACGTGCTGCCGGCGCGTGTGGCGGTGCATGGGCGAGGCTGGTGAAGCTGCAATTTGACCCGATGAGATCCTTAGGTTGCCACGAGTGCATAGGAATTCGCGGATCTCAATTCGGACGTCGTTTGACTATTGAACTGATTTTCGCATATTGTGCGTTATCCGGGTTCGATAGGTTATGACCGTTGGATCGTTTCCCAATCAATATATGTTGTTCTAGGTATTCCTAGGATCGTGAATCGGAGCCTTGGATGTTCCGATTCAATAACTTAAAGTTTGCGCTTTATAATGATCGTGCGATCGTAAGCGATCAAACCGTCCGTTTCGGACCAAACTTGCGAGACGGGTATCTTAGACCTTGTGAAACCTTTAGGAACTTTCGGATTGTAAAACAGAGGTCGTGGGTCCCATGTGCCCGGTTGACCCGAATTGGGAAGTTTGTCCGCCGGTTGACCGAGTGTCTCCCGAAGCTGTTTCATCGTCCAAATTGGGTAGTTGGACCTTAGAACGTCTTATTCCTAGTACACTTACTAGAAACCTGGGAAATTAGGATGCTTAATGTAAAGTACTCATTCAAAACGCTTCGTATTGATCTCGTATACGTATTCTAATTAGGTACTCCGACCACGCATACGCAGCAGGCCGGACCATGTCAGGGTCAAGCAGCGTGGAACTACTTGTGAGTGGACTTTGTTTTCAAATCTTATGCATGATTTTATTGATGAAAGATTTATGCATAATGTTTTTAATGATTTATTGAATATATTATATTCATGGGTTGAATTGGATGTTTGTATAGCGCTTTGGCAATATATGGTGGGTTTGGCATAGTTGGGTATTGAAAGTATATTTTATATGGATTTTGGGAAATATTATGCATGATGTTTTAAATGGTATTTTGGATATATTATTTATTTAATTGTTGAAAGTGATATTTTTATGAGGCATTGGAAATATATTTTGGGTTTTGACATATTTGAGTATCTTGAGTATGAATATATGGATTTTGAGAATTTCTATATATGTTTGGCTATGTGTGGGGTACTTGGGTTGTTGAGAAGAGATTGTGGAAAGTGGTGAGTATAGAATGTCAGTTTGGAGTGCTATAAGCACTACCCTATGTACCTCCCTGGGTTTGGAACTTGGATACGGAGACTTGAGATACTTGGAATTGTCGAAACCCGGGGCATCCTTGACGGGATGTTGCTGTAGACCCTTGATTGGGTAGTCTGCGCACGTAGGACTGATCACAGACGTACGAGTTTTGAGGTTATCGACGGTACGTGCTGACTGAGAGTTGGTCCCCCAGTTGGACGGCTCGTTCCCTAGTCACATGGTGGATTGAGGACTCTTCATGAGGACTCTGCCAGGGTGACTAGTCAAACAATCCCCCAGTTGGATTGTTTCCCCGGTACAACTAGGTGATGGTCATATTTATATTATATATATATATCTCTTATATTATATATATTATATATATATATATATCTATTCATTCATTCTTGTTTCTTGGTGTGGATACTTCCTTGCCTGTCGTGCCAATGGGTAAGCTTTCGAGAGTTTAGTTGTGGGATTTATAAGTTTTGGATGGTGGGTTTTGTAAAGCGTTCTTTATGGATTTCAGACTTGGCATCCGGTATTGGGTTTGTTTTGATATATATATATATATTTGAGTATGATAGTTTTGAGATGCATGGGATTTCTTGCATGGTTTTCTAAACGGTGGGGTTATATTACGTTGGTTTACACTGAACTGAATTTATTTTTGTCCACTCACAATTTTCTGTTTTGCGCCCCCTAGCCAGTAGTTGACTGAGCTCCGCAGCAGAGCCGGATCGTGCGCTTCGAGCCTTGAGCCTTCGTAGGACTCTTTCTTCATGTTATTCCCTTTGAACTCTGTTTTGTTGAAATTGAAGTTCTTAGACATGCTCTGTTATCGCCCCTGTTAGGGTTTGATTGGTGAGGCCGGAGGCCATTTTGTTGTAAACTCTTTATTCGCTCTAAAGCATGCTGCTGATTGAGATTATTTTGTATTTTTATACAGGTTGAATTTTTGTTGGGTTTGTTCAATTTACAGGGGGACTCTGCCAAAATTTTGGTAAAGAGTCTCGATTTTTAGTAAGTGGGCCCGGCATCGGGGTGATGTCAGAACAAAGACGGGATTCGCTCCTGTTTTCGGGGAAATTCCGGGGCTGGTCCTGTCATTAAAAAATCGTCCAGCTAGACACCACGCAGACAGATAACAGATTTCCTGACAGTCTCGCTAACAGATGGGGCAATTTGTAGGTTTTCCGTAATGTTAAGTATGTACTGATAAATTTCCCAAAAATCAGATATGAACTTGTAAATGACCTTATAAGTTGGGGAGTTTACTATAGTTTGTCCTATAATCTTTCTTCCATCCTTTTTTAAAGTTCTATTCCAGGGTAAAGCGGAAAGTTTAAGTGACGAAACTTTGGAGTTTGGGTTTAGAGAGCATTTTGTGGGGTTCATATAAAATTTCCCTTGGCAAAAGTAAGCAAAATACAGAAGAAAAGCTCAAAGCAGGCAAATACAACGGAGTCTCGTGGGTAGCAGGTGAGATTTAGAGCCTAGGGTTCAAAAAATTAGAATCTAATAACAACGGTATCGAGTCCCTAAATTGAATTTGAATTTGGTGGTAAGACCGAATAGAATGCAATCGCAGCAGCAGAAGATGAAGATGAAGAAGAATTTCAGAAAAAGAAACGCGCCCGCTGAGGATAACCAAGATTGTGAAAAAATCAGTGACCAAGAAGATGAAGAAGAAGAAGAGAGGAGGTAGGTTCCTTCCGACGTTGTTTTTGTATTAATTCCGTTTTTAATTTTTTGGATTTTATAAAACTGGAAGATAGAAAAAGTGCTATAATTTTACTGAAATAGAAATAATGAGCAGAAGGATATTCAGTGTAGACTGATAATCATATTAGGGCTTTCTGTATTTTCTTAAATTCTGGTATTGTAATTTGAAAAGAAAGAATGTAATCTATGAAGTATGAATGTGCAGATTGGCGCTGGAGGAGGTGAAATTCCTGCAAAAGCAGAGGGAGAGGAAGTCTGGGATTCCTGCCTTAACTAGTAATGGTGCGACGCAGAACATTCCTAGTACTACTAATAACAACAACAATAGTAACAATAATACTAACCTTGATAAGAACAAGAGAGGAAGCGACGGCACTCATTCTCCTAGTAATAAGCACGGTGAAGGTGGTGGCGGAGATGGAGACAAAGATGATTTAGTTCTCCAAGATACCTTTGCTCAGGAAACTGCCGTCATGGTTGAAGATCCCAATATGTAATGTCCTTTTCTTTTGCTATTTATATTGCTCTTGCATTAGTGTAGAATGGGACTATGAGGGAATGTTGTATTACCGAACATGATTAAGGCTTCCTATGTTGATTATTTGAAAGGTTGAAATATGTTGAACAAGAATTAGCAAAGAAGAGGGGCAGGAAAATTGATGCTTCAGATCAAGTTGAAAATGATTTAAAGCGTGCTGAAGATGAGTTATACAAGATACCTGACCATCTTAAAGTGAGTCACTCAGCACTCTAGTTTTATTTTCTAAAATGCTTCTATGTATGTGAGTACATCAGACCTATCTAGACCTACGACTCTTTTTATTGTTGCTCACCCAACTTGTTCATTTCATCCTTAAAGCCCTTTCACTACATCAACTTCTTTTAACTTGGGCCATTTCCTGCCAGGTGAAAAGGCGAAACTCAGAAGAAAGCTCCACTCAGTGGACTACTGGGATTGCCGAGGTTCAGCTTCCTATTGAGTAAAGCCCTTTCCTACTCTTAATTTATTACACTATATGTTATGTGAATGTTCTTGTTTGAAATTAGTTGTAGAGTACCTTTTCTATGCAATTCTTCATCCTTCTTAACGAAAGTGAGCATAGATGGTCACAAGGTTATGCCTTAATTTTTGAATCTGCATTGGTAGCATGAGAGCAGAATCCTTGCATGTAATCTCATGGATGCATGATTTATATGATAATTTTTCCTATACTGTAAGTTTTTATTTGCCTTTTAATTGTAATGTTTTATTATTTCTAATGATTGCAGATACAAGTTAAGAAATATTGAGGAAACTGAGGCTGCCAAGAAGTTTTTGCAGGAGAAGCGGCTCATTGGGCAGACAAAATCAGAATTTAGCATCCCCTCAAGTTACAGTGCTGATTATTTCCAGCGTGGCAGGGATTATGCTGAAAAACTTAGAAGAGGTTGGTTAGCTTTCCTTCTTGATTCCATTGAATAATATGAGTAGATTACCTAGTTGACTTCACACCAAACTGGTAAGTCAAGGGCTATGCTAGTCACAAAATATTTTTTTTATTTAAATACAAGCGATAGTTTAAACTATAAGGGGAGGGTGGTTTCTCACACACACTAACAACAAACATGAAACTTACTAACAACAAACATGGAACTTACAGAACATCCTGAGCTCTACAAAGATAGAAGTGCACAGGATGATGGTGGTGTTTCCAGACAAAATGACACTGGTACAGAAGTGGCAGGGCAGAGGCAAGCTGCAACAGATCAGTTCATGCTTGAGCGCTTCCGCAAACGAGAGCGTCACCGTGTCATGCGGAGGTAACGCTGCTCCAACAACAGTAAAATGCCTAGAATGGAATTTAGGCTAATAAAAAAGGAGTCAAGAATGGTTTCTGCACTCATTATGCCATACAACATGTGAAAATACGCTGTTTGTTGCAGTTTGTGTCACAAAGCTCATTTTGTTGCAAAAGCATCGTCCTAACTAGTTTTTGATGTAATATCTAACATTCTTTAGTCGACTTTGCCTGCCCAAAAGCTTGGTCTGTCTGATGACAGCTGAATGTGGATGGTCTTTCCTGGAAGCATGCTTGCAATTTCTGTTTAGTTTGTATCCATCACTCAAGGGAGCAGACCAAATCCAAGCTTTAAGAGCTTCAAATGTTCTGGCTGCATCCTCATAATTGTGTAACTAGATGTGTTTGGTTTGTCTTAAGAAATACCTTGAAATTTTTTAAGGTGTATGATTGTTAAAGTAATCACTCTCGATATAATGCAATCAAACAGTTTTGACTTCAAGTGTAGGTGTGATGTTTAAGAAATTGATCAATATGTGAATTTGAACAGGTGGAAAATTTTCAAATTCATTTGGTTGCGAATAAATTGAAAGAGTTATCAAGACATATATTGCTCTGACTTACTAGATTTATCAGTCTGAAGGAGTTTTGACATGAAAAGCGTAACATGCATTGATTAATGTCGTAGTTTAGGGGAAAATTTAGCAAATACTACCTGAACTTTACCCATTTCGACACTTGACCACCTGAACGTCATTATGTGACAATTTATCACCTGAACTAAATTGTTGTGACAAAATACAACATACCGTCATAGCGGTTAGAGTTCTGTCAAAAAGAGTCACGTGAGTCCCATGACGACTATTTTATTTCACATTGTCACAAACAGTTTTTTTTAATGCTAGATTACCGCCTGCAATTTTTTTTTTTTTGGTGTTAAATTAGGCCTTGGTCAAATTCAAGCTTTGGGAAAATAATTTTAAAAACCCGTCTTTCAATTCTTTTTTTTATTTTTTATTATCAAAATAATATTGGCAATTTTAAATAGCATTTATGGGCTTTCAACAACTAACTCTACTCCTAGGAAAGCATTGTAGCGCTAAAGCCCATAAAAATTATATAATAGCATTTTATGTGCTAACGGGAATATACGGATTCTTGATAGTTACTAAACTCTTCTCCTAGGAAAGCATGAAAATAATAACGTATATTGTGCTCCAAAGCAATAGAAAATTTCGATTTGGTGTGACACATTTTCTTCACTCCTGAATGCCTTTATCCAATAGTAAGAACGCATGATGTGCTTGAAAGCAATAGAAAATTTTGATTTGGTGTGACAATTTCTTCACTCAATGAATGCTTTTATCCAATAGTTCAATTCCTTTCATGCCGTATAAGAGGGGCCTCTGGACACGACACATGTCGAGCTACTCAGTTTGGGCATAATAAAAAAAACCACCTCGCAAGTCTGAACTTTGTCCAACATACAAAGCTTTGGGCTTACGACCCACAAAAAAAAAAAAAAAACACACGAGAAATGTACTCTTATTACAATTACACGCTACTTCTATGTTTTTTTTTTTTTTTGGTTGGAATCGAATTTAATTAAATAGAAAGTCAAAAACTAGATTACATCAAAATGAACTCAAATAATTGAGTTCACACCAAATACAATACAAACAGACATAGAGCCCACTACAATGATAAAACTAACAAAATACATAAAGCACACATAAAGGCAAAGAGCTCACAAACGGCAAAAACCCACAAAACACAACACAATATTAGGAAACCCTAACACAAGCCGTACAATCCAACAGATAAAGCCACAAGCTGCACCACCAAAGCAAGCCGACAACCACCAAAGAGAAACTAGTGACCAACAGAAAATAGTGGCGAGCAAGCCACCCAAGCTAAAACTAGTAGGAGCAGAGCTACCATAATCCAAGCCATAAGTGCTATTTGCACTTTTAAGGGCATCCCAAACTCCACAAGTGCCACTGAGGGTAAACAACATAATATACATTCGTGGAGTCAAGAAGCCAATGATAGTGGTTGAGACCAAATGATGAGACGCAACCTCCAACAATGAGGAGAGAATGCAGTGCAGAAACCTGTCAACAGTACCCGAAGAAACAAAACCGAAGCCTTCACAGCCTAAAAGAGGAAACGAGTTAAATTAATCAATTTTTTTAAAGGAAAGAAAGAAAACATGAAGAAAAGAAAATAGCTCTGCAAAAACAAACCCCAAATTGGTGGAAGAGAGGAAAATGAAGGAAAATGGAGGGAAGGGGGAGGAAAAGGAGAGGGATTAGAATGTCTTAAAATGAAAGGAAAGGAGATTGAGGAAGGAGGAGGAAAAGAAGGCCAGAAAACCTAAAGAAAAAACAAAGGGAGATGAAAAAGAAAGATGGAGAAAGAGGGAGGAGGGGGAAGGGGAGAAAGCGGGAAGAAGGGGGAGAGGGGAGGAACGTTAGTGACCAACTCCCCCAAAAGAAGCGGCGCTTGAAGAAGAGAAGAGCTAGGGTTGAGAGATAAAGAGAGAGATTCTTGAGAGAGTCTAATAGTAAAAGACAAGGCAATAAAAGAACTAATTCAGATGATAAGACATGACCTTATTTTTTTCCACTGTAGGAGTTTTTTTTTTTTCTTTTACATTGGGCGAGAGGGAGAGGAAAACCATAACTGGCAACGTATTGCCAACTGTACATAAATATATTTTACAAGCATTGCTAATGAGATCATCTATCGATCCTAAGGTTATTACATAAATGTCCTAGTTCAGGCCTTGCATCCATCCATGATGCGAATTTTATCTCAGCTGCAGAAGTGCAGTAGAGGTAAGACCTAAATGTGATAAGGAAAAAGTACCGCCTGCAGATGGAAAAAGGAGATGGTTAGATATAACAGAAAAATGAATTATAATTCTGAAGTTAAAAATAATGCTTGCTGAACATATCCCTTGTAAACAAAAAAAAAAAAAAAAAAAATTGTTTGTGCAATCAATGCAATACAAATGCTTGTTTTATTTATTTATTTCAAGGAGCGGGTTTCAACCATCTGATGTAGTCGAGAGTCAATGCAACACAAGCAAATATAGACACACACACACACACAAAGCTTTCATTATGACACACCAATACGTGCAGTAAATCCATCTACTTTTCATTTATATAGCGCACATAGTTTTTCCCCTTTTTTTTTAAACTCAACATATCAATATATATGCATGATTCAGAGAAGAACAGTTCCCATAATTAAATGAATTGGAGGGAAAACAAAAAACGAGAAGGAAGCTAACTCCACTATTGCAACAAAGCAACACAACACCAGGTCACATGCTACAGAGTCTAACCACCGACCAAAGAAAGGCAGGCTTTATACTGTTCATTCCTAACATAAAATTAGGAGATCAAAAAAGAGTTTTTCTACTCTAGTGATATATGGAATATTAGAGAATAACTAGCCACATCCTACTGTTGGAATTGGTTTAAGTAAGATGAGAGCATATACAGGCACGCGGTAACTACGTTTATCCAATACTTCGAAGTGAATGAAACTGCAATTCAAATGGTTTGACAAAGGCTAAACCCTATTTATCTAAAGGTGGAAGACATGAAAGCAAACATACACTCATAAATAAATAAATAAATAAAGACAGAGACTTCAACGGTTCAACCTACCACAGCTTTTACAAAATCATATGGACACAGCCTCTAAATTGGAAACCTACAGACATGTACATGATAATCCTATGCGGCATGGACACGAGCGAACACAATAATGAAGAGACGGAGCTTGAACTAAGGAGCAGCTTCAGAGTTAGACAGAGGTAACAGTCTAATGAGAGGTATGTACGTTCCAAAGAGGACAATTCTTCTTGTGAGGGACATTGGATTTGGGGAAAAGTGGGATTGTAGTTGCTGCTGTGGTTCATTTTCATTTGGATAATTGATCGAGGTGACCGAGGATGACTTGGTTTTGCTAAAAATCAGTCGTCTAGTGGTCGTTGCAGAATAGGTGCTGGCACAGCTACAACCAAGGATTAAAGTGTTGATACCGGTAATGGGTTCAGAAACTTGGGTGGGTTAAGAAACTTTGGTGGATTAAAATGTCGATACCGGTAATGTCGATTCCGTTCTTCCTCTTCTTCTTTTTCAATTGTTTTACACAGCAACGGGTTCCGAAACTTCACTGGGTTTACACTGAAATCCACCGAAATTTCAGTAAAAATCAACTGAAATTCACAGATATTGTGGTGACATGCTGATATTTTGTCAACAATACTCAAACTTCCAAGCTTTCTACGAAGTTAAGGGCAACACGGGTGAAATTTCGGCAATTCCACCAACATTTAAAACCTTGGCTACAACGGAGGTAACACCTGCAAGCCTCCAGGCCAGTCTTTAGTTTCGTCTCACATCGTGGCAGCTTTGCCACCAGACGTGGTGGGCATGAAAGGGCCTGGATAAGGATAGAGATGTGATATTGATGATGCTCATTTTCTTTTCATTGAACATTGTCATCTAATAGTGGATTTGGGCTTTGAATTTTGAATTTTGAGCATGATTTGGTTCCGGTTTGGCAGGTGTTTTGGAGCTCAAAAACAAAGGAGGTGTAACTGCCCTGGAGTATGAGGATTTTCTATGTTAACCTCTGCTTCTTCATCACCAAAGAAAAATTGAAGATGATCTTCTGTAAAAGGTTAAACGAAAAAGACTCTCCACATCATTCAACTTAACCAAACAGGAGCAATCTGGGTTAACGGGCATGGACTTATTAGTAGTTTGCTGAAGTAGAGATGTCTATGTAATTACATGAAGTAGCAAGCAGGCTGAAGTATTTTACTCAGAAAGTAGTTGACTGTGAGCCTGTGAACCATCTAAGAAAATTTCCTCAATATACAACAATTTGAACTCATGCATTGATGATATCTAATAGAGGTCAGCTAACATATTAGGCCCCTCTAAGCAAAGAAAATAGAGTTACGCAAGAAACTTAGGAAGTGCTTTAAGAGTTAAATTGTTGACGAACATAAAAACTACCTTAATGCTTTGATACCCATGTCCATGAGGTATGCTTGATGCTCATCATCATCGTCAGGGAACTTCTCGAGTTCCTTACTATAATAAAGAATATCGTCTCGTAGATGCCCCGCCCCTGCACACCTTTTAATTGAAGGACCAAAGTGAGAAACATCAACAATAAGAGCTAATTACTACTACCACCTGAAGTTATGTTTAAAGATGATCAACTCCCCACAAAATGTAAAACAAGCAAAAATGGTGCAGTTACACAATTACTCAAATAAAACGCAATTCGTCAAGCAAGGATGTATTCTTTCTCCTTAAGTCCACACGAGCAACACACAAAATTACACAGCCAACAGCACAATTTAACGCTTCTATGCTACTGTTGGCCAGACCTGCTTTTACATTTTAATACATTACCTGATGCTTAGACAAGTACGCAGTACCATAAGGCGATAAGTTTGACATGGACTTTCTAAAATATAAAATACCTTTCAATAACTACGTCAACATCTGCTTTGCTCTTGGGCCCATACACAAGAACTCTCGTAAGGCTTAGTATGTCTCGGTAGTCACCCATCCTATGAACTTCTTCATCAGAAGCTCGAGAAGGCAAGTCCTCTTCAGTTGTATATGATGGATTCGTTCTAAACAGTAGTTGTGGGTCCTTTGATACAAAGTCAGCTTCTGCACCAAATCTAATACAAATAATAGCCATTGCATATGCAACTCCTCCAAACCCCGTGTGTGATACAAAAAGGTAACACCCTGCAGAGCTATAGGCAAAAAGTTAATTCTATTGAATTACATAATTTACATTAGAAATAAATTAAAAAATTGAACTTCAAAGCAAGGCTCACAGAAACCAGCTTCTTACAAAACTCATAAACTACAATAGTGCTCTGATATCAAAATACGCCAAGATAATACCAAAGAACGTCAATAGTAAGAAATAAATAAAAATTGCAAGTATATTCAGATGACAGAAATGGTCCATCACTATATGACCTTTGACTGTTCTTATTATTATTATTTTTAAACTAAAAAAAAAAAAAAAAACCTCCCTTATCCTCGTTTGTGGTATCATGTTGAGGAACAGGCCCTTAAGCATGCAACTTTGTTTTATTAATCAAGGGCAAATAAATTTCCCAGTGCAATTTGGTTTACTGAAACAAATAATGGTGAATCAAGAGTACTTTTCTTAACAGCTGCAAATGAGTTTAGTTTGCATTAATAATTTTTATATCTCAAATTTTCATTGTTTAGTATAAGTTTTCTTAGTTGAGACAAATTTTTCATTACGTGGTATTGCTATTTACTGATGGGATGCATACCAGTTACGGATACTTACTCATCTATACAGTATTGAATTGCATCCACATCAGAAGCTAAAGCCTCCCTTTCTCTAGTTAATGGTATTCTTCTATATGTAATATTATAACCCTCATCTTTCAGAGCAGCATATACTTCAGCTGGTGTCTTCACATCATCTGCAAAGATATTTTCCAAGTATCCAATGACACTGGACTGATTCAATGCCGGGCTATATTCTTCACGATGTAAAAGCATACGGCCACCAGACCGTCTGACCTCAGATAGTATATCTTCTTTTAGTCGTGCTTCCATGTGTTCCACCTGCACATGATTGCAAGAATTTTAATTTTGAGATCATATTTAGCCTAATGACTTATATTAAAAATAAAAAATAAAAAACATACCACTGGGCCTGTGATTCCCACATGCTTGAGTGTATCAACAGGTTTGTTTAGCTCCCGCAAGACAAATGGTGTGCCATTAATGTAAACAACTGCTTCTTCTCTCAGATCAGTTAAAATCACTTTCTGAGCAGCAGATCCTTCTGCTTTGGGCTTGGCACCTAAATATGCTAGCATCTCTTTGGCACCAGGAATTGTTGGCGTAGCCATGCTATACACAGGATATCCATCCACCTGGTTCAAATAAAAATTTTAGGGTTAAAAGTGGCGAAGTCTCTTTGCACTGTAAAAGTTACCTTCTCAGTATAGCCACACTCAGGCTGTTACATAAAAAATAAAAAAATATTTATGTATATTATTTTTTTAAATGTGGGCCTGCTTATAATAAAAAACAGCTTGATTCAGAAAATAACTCCCAGTGCCAGAGACAGCCTTTTAACAGATCTTCAGGCATAGACTGTAGCCTTTATGGCAAAACCATTGTGCATTATTTAGTGTTTGCGTGGTAGTACTCTTGGCTGCACCCAACACTTTGCATCAGATGCATTTACATAATTAAGCATGCTTTTATCTTATATTTATGATCTTCTATATTATAGCGTCTCATTCATATCCATGTATCTCCTAGTTCATGCATGCATTCAGCTAGGATTCATATATCATCCAAGAGTGACATTTATGTAGCATTTATGCATTCATGTATCAACTAGCTATATAAGGGTGACTTCTTCTACCCTTAGTCAATCATTCTAAATTTCGATTATAATCTATCGTAAAGATTCCTCTTTTGAGAGTGTTATTTCTCCTTGTGGATTTAAGTCATTTTCCTGGTAGAAAACGAAGATTTTCTTCTAGTTTTCGCTTCTGTTCTGCATCAAGTAATTCCTGGACCTTTCCAGAAAGACCCCTTAAACTTGCCATGCATCATTAGTAACTAGCCCGATATAACATTAATAACAGCTAGACAGACCCTCTATACTCCTGGTGGGGTATTAATAACCAACCGACAGGCTCCCCATACATAATTAATAACAATGGCACTCGAACATAATTACTACTTAGTACTTAGTAAAGTTGTCCAGGCATTTCTCAATAGATATAGTAAGATGTATTTACTTCATCAATCCCTCCCTCTTGGAAGAAATTAGTCTTCAAGTCAAGTGTTGACGTCCAATCTCATCTTTTGTGCCATCATTGTATGGATACAAATCTGAGACGATGAATATGTGATCAATTCCCAAAAGCCAACGTAAATCAACTCTAAATGCATTTTCTCCATTTTTCTTGACGATGTGGTTCAGTCCATATTTTTGCTAATATTTTTGCTAAATTCATAATAAGAGCCAACAGGAAATCGCCCCCTCCTTAACTAAACCATTCGCTTTTCCAGAAACTCTGGACACTCCTTTTCTTATCTGCATAGGCCTTGTATTTGGCATTTGAATCCTCAATCTTCAGCCAGCTTTGACCCAAATTGAAGCAATGATTCAGTTGCCTCCCATATACATTTTCAAAGGGGCTTTTGCCGGTAGTTCGATTCTAGAATAATTATATGCAAATTCAGCTTGTCAAACGTCTTCCCATTGTTTTGGGTTCTGTACTGGTACTGATTTCAATTCCTATTTTCCTTCCTTTACAAGCAACACAGAAGCAGCCCCATTATGTTCAAGTTCAGTTAAAAACTGTCAAGATGTCAAGCAAGGATGTACTTTGTTCTTCTTGGACTCAGGAAAGTCATCTTCCTTCATCGTAGCTAGGACCACCTTAACTTCATTCTTAAAAAAAGGCATTAAAATTATTTTCACGATGGTGAACAGTCTTATTATCAAATTTCCATGGCCTCCCTAATTCTTCCACCACATCACATAAAACTTTGTGTGAGTAAATTTTTCCAATGGAAAAGGGAACAATAAATTGTTGTGTCATCTTAACCTCTCCTCCCTTTTTTAACAAAGCTATATGGTAAGGTCTTGGATGTTGCTGAACCTAAAGATTCAGTTTTGTCACCATTTGTCTAGATACCAGATTTTAGCTACTTCCTCCGTCAATGATAACGTTACAAAACCTCCCACAAGAGGAGCCTAGATTTCCAAAGGGAAATCAAGGAAAGCCTTTAGGAACTTTTAGAAACTGATAATCTTTCATGTAAAATATTTCTAGGCTAACTTTTTTTCTCACCACTGGACTAGATCCTTTTATAATACGAGAAGACCACCCCCTGACTCGCTTCACCTCAATATAAATATTCAAAATATATGTTAGTGCAAAATCAACCAACTGCATCAAAGAGAAAGCAGCTGTCTTCCAGACAACTCTATCGCCAAATGAAGTAATCCTGTTAAATGCATTTTATACAGTTGATTTGCGGCCTTGTCCAATTGCATCGCAGACTCACTTACCCCTACATAACCAAGCGGGAAGAAATGCAAGCATACCTTATAAACATGTGGTGCACCATGAATTTGTATGTGGCTAGAAGTCCTCTGACCTGGAAAGAAATACATTTTAAGTATAGATCCTTTCCCCAAAACAGAACCGCTACGGGCCTTGACAATGGCCTCCATGACAGCATCTCCATGTTGAGATTCATGTGGTGCTCTCAACTCCTCCTGAGTTCCAAAACCAAAATGTGAAAGCAATTATATAATCCATCCCAAAACAAGAAGGAAATGTTTACTAAGCTCTTAGAGTCTCTAAATTGCCCAGCCAAAAGGAAAAATAAAGGGAAAAAGAAAAAGAAAAATTCTCTAAGTCAACAAGTAGAAGGGATTTACAGGGACAGTAAAAAATCGTCCAGGCCTTAATCTTATGCTCCATTTCATTGCTTGAACTTCTGGTCTCTGATGCAACCAATTCTTAAATGTCATCCTAGATTCTCCTTGCCCACAAAATCCATCAAATGCTTCACTTCCTAAGTATGCTGCAAAAGCAATTAAACGAAAGTAGCGCTCCAAGTACTCAGCGCCACGATTCAATGCCACCCTCCTTACCCTTGGCTCAACATGTTGTTGATTGAATACCTTTCTATATTGCAGAACGGCTTGGCGTATGTTCTGTAGAGCAGAACATCTATCAATTATAGCATCTAAGGCTTCTCGGCATTCCACCCCATTATCAAATAATCTTGTTATTTTCCACAACAAGAGGATGTCATTCATGCCAAATACACGGCCTTGATCCTTTTCATTTCTTACAGCTGTAACACTGGAGGTTGATGCAGCACTATTACCTCCTGATTCTTCACCACTTGAGCTACCACCATCCACCTCTTCAAGGGTAATATTGTCAACCAGGATTTTGATAGGTCTCCCATGCTCAATTCGAAGTTTCAAAAGGCAAGCAATTACAGTACCTGTGGTTGTCCTTCCTCTGCCCATCTGTGAATATTAAAAGAAAACAAAAAAGAACAGAGGAAGTTCAGGGGAAAGAAACGAACACAAGGGAAAAGAAAAATACATTAGATTGATCCAGAGAAATTAATGTCTGTGTACAGAAAAAAAGAAAGGAAAATAATTAAATGTCAACCTGGCAATTGAAAACAAAAGCAGTGTCCTTGGATGCAGAAGCAATATTAATAGCCAACGTGTCAAAGTCAGAACTTTTGGGAGCTTTACCATCAGTGATGGGCACACGCGCATACTTTATGGGAAAACCATCTGTCTCCAAACCTTTAAAAACCTCAAGTGGGGTCTGAATAGCCTCAGAATTTACATGTTCCCAAGCATCAAATATTTGCCCATCATCTGTTTCATGAATAACCATTATAGCACCCCCATAATGCTCAGCTTCTCGCAGTATATCTTCTTTCAGTCGAGCTTCCATCCTCTCCACTCTCTCACGATCGATACCCTGAAAGAAGAAATCATGGTTTGATATTTTTCTTTTGGACAGGAAACATATATACTTTTGTTTCTCAAAAGTAAAAGATCATGGTTTCATTATAACCTAGTCCACTACGAACAGAAAAAGAAAATCCAAGGCAATTGTATGAACCATGACAGTTATAATCATGTCTTGGACTGTATCCTTGTAGGGTCCTAGATGCCATGCCATGTTCATGCTATGAGACCTTTCTGCTTGAAACTCCAAAAGTGCCTCAATTGAGGTATGTATTCTGTTTGGGTTATGAGAAAGGGACAAAATCCTTTTCCATTGCAGTAGAAACTCTCAGTATCCACAGTGCTAGCTGTGAAGACATTTGTCTTGACACGCTTCAACAAAACTAAATTTATGGACATCAAGCTGCACTGGTGCCATACACACTGAACGTTGAGTGACAAGTTTTGTCATAAGTTCTCTCTATTTCTAATAGAAAGTATGACTTGAAGATTAGATGGACGGAACAAATTCTTTTTATCTAGAGGTGGGAGGGTTACTTTTGTGCAAACAGAATTGGAAAGTCTACTGACATACTAAAAGAATCGAGAAGCTTCTGAGAGATGTTTTACTGGAGGGCCGAGAAGGGAAAAAGAGTACATGGTAGACTGGGTATTGGTTGAAGGGCTTAGAGTTTAGGGAAAAAGAGTATATGGTCTAGATGCCAGTGGGTGGGAGTTAAATGTTGTCTTAACAGGAACCCGTCGAAGCCTTGGAAGTATACATAACGGGCTCAAAAACTCAGTTTTGTGGTGGGAAATGGGGAGCGAATCAGATTCTAGCAAGATAAATGAGTGGGGAATTTTCCTTTCTGTTTGTCATTCCCGTCCTGATGTGATAGAGCTAGCTTTTGATAGTTTGGCCTAGATTGTGGCTGTCCATGTGCTAGCTGTTTTTGTGGGATTGTGCAGTGCTAGCTGTTTTTTGTGTAGTTTGGGTAGGAGAGAAATAGATCTTTTTAGATGTACAGTGCAGATGACGAGGAGAGCTCTTGGGGAAAGGTGAGGTTCTCCCGTCTTTAGGGACGTCTCATGTTTTTGGGGGACCACTTGTTCACTAAGTCTTGTACTGTGTTTTTGAGTTTCTTAAATAAAATTTTGTTTATCATAAAAAATAAATAAAACAACAAAAGAAAAAGATTGAGCAGGCACGGCCATCCTGCAAGAGAGACTCCGCTGTTGAACTTCGTTATGCATGTACAGTGTTCACATATATAAGATAATATTCTCTTGCCTAAATTCCATAAGATGCTTATGTTTTCAAACAATGAGGTTGCCTCACACACGTCAGGAAATAATGAACCTAATCAATGGTCCAGATTCACAATATTGCAATACAAGCCTCTTCTGTTGCCAAAATATCTCACAAGAGAATATATCTGTTTATAATATATGCAAGTCTTTTGACAATTTGAACATGATTGAGTTTTTTATGTAATCTAGATTAAATACTATAAGGAAATGCTCTCAAATACCACTATTACTGTAGCAATTTTTTATATGTAATCGACAGAATATTGATACTTTATCGATTTTATATTAAGACTATTTGGGACTGTTTTCTATCAAAATTATGGGACAATATCGACAACATATTGAGATGAACAATATAATGGGACTATTTGCTACAGTAATATGCTATTTGAGAACTTAGCTACAGTCAGTGATATTTGAGAGCATTTCCCTATACTGTAAGGAGCAAAATGTACTCTTCCACGGTATTTCTGGTATGACCAGATAACTGAGTGTAAAGTAGCATGCAAAGTGTCTAATGGTTATATTCGACTTCAAGCAACAAGTACTCTTCCCTAATTTAATTTGAAGAAACATCATATAGATATGACATGCTAAGTGAAAAATAAGAAAAATTACCGTGTATTCAAGCATATTTTTGTATGGTCGTTCAACCTCACGGAGTACAAACGGTTTTCCATTGATGTAAATCACAGGTTCTTCTCTCATATTATGCCAAAAAACTGGTCGACCATCTTTGGAGCTACAAATCTTTTGGATGACAGATCGTATACCATCAATTGTTGGATTCGCGACTCCATACACTGGAAATCCAGGGACCTCCCGAAAATTAGGGGCACCATCCACTCCTTCTGGTAAATTTTGGTTTTGACAACCAGGACAGTGGTCACTTTTCAAAACTGTTTGGCTACCAAGAACCTCGCCCTTTCTCAAGGCCGCAACTACACCCATCTCATAAGGCCGGCCATCAGCAGATTCAGCAATCTTCTTCAAAGATGGTTTCAAACTTGCATATCCAAGTGCACCCATTGGATCTCTTCTCAGCAACCTACAACAAAGGAACAATTTAAGCAAATGACCGTAGCCAGATGGAATCCCGGTAACTAATCTATGTTCTATTTCTTTCATGAATTGGACAAAAATTCACGAATAGAGATTCATAGTTATATATTCATGTCATTACGCCAAGAGCTAAAAAATTACTAACCAAGTATGCACTTAAACAATGCAGCCTGTCAGCTCATTATATGAATTTGGACTCATCTCAACTTGTGGTGCATGTATACTTCCATGGGTCAGAATCATACATGTATACTCCTCTCACCTTATGTATCAATGCCACAAAATTGAACTTTTTTGGGTCAGACAAGGCCTCCAGGCTTGGGCCAATCTAAAGAAAAAGTTAAAGAGGCAGGACCCTATCTGTGATTTTAAAAAGTTGAACCTTCTAACAATTAAGGACAATTAGTCCAAAGTGAGCACTATGCTACTGACCATATTGCAAGGCAACAAAGCCTCCATTGACTAACATGGTGAACAAGGCTTCTAAATCTTTTTCATTCCTTCCTTTCTGTTTTGGATGCAAGAACATAAAGCTTACTCTGCCATTGACCCAACAGAAAAGTAAATTCCAAATCTTATGGCTCTCTTTTATCCAACAAGAATGAATATCTCCAATTTCTTTAAACTCTATGTGCATCTTTGCTTTCTAACAAGAATCCGTGGAAGAAGAAATGAAATAAAAAGCCAAAAGTTGCAGAAGAATATTACATCCTTGGGGTTCTATTGAAGGAACAGGCCTCTAATGAGCCAAAAGAGGTAAGACCTTTCCAAAAGCATTTTTCTGTCATTAATCAGCCTTTCTTTTTTTTTTTTTTTTTTGAGTGGAGTACTGCAGGAAAGAGATGGTTTACATTAAAATGGTTGGGTTCCAAGTTAGTGATTAAAGGCTCAAGTCAACGTCCATGGAAAGACATTTCCCAAGGCATTATTAACTCCTTTTATTTTCACTATCTTTTTGTGGCGAGAAACAAGGAAACAGTAAAAATAATGGGAATAGAGCTCCATTGGGTAAACACCTTTGTGTTCTGCTTTTCCTTGTCTATACATAGACTGCCAACTATCATAATCTTCCCATAGCTAGATTCTGTGTAAAGTCATTTCTTCTTTTCGGCAGGACTTCGGTTTCTACAGAAATTAAACGATTCCAAAGTTGGGAAGTTGTCTTAATTATTTTCTTGTTAGAAAAATTTTCTTTATAATAAGAAAACTTGGAAGTTAGAGCCTTCATGGTATTTCTTGTAATCTTAAGCAAAGACATCTTTTTGAATTGTACTTTCTTGTTTTTACTTGTTCCTTCACAGATTGTGGATTCTGTATCCGCTCTATGGTCAACAATTGGAATGAAAACCAATTTGATTACTACAATGCCCTTTTACAAAAGAAGATATATTTTCCATAGAAGAGTAAAAAATCCTCCAAATTTAAAACAAAATGATATGTTAGATGGCTATTCGGTAAAAATAAAACTCAAACTATTTAATGAATTAATAGTACCAAAAAAACCTATTGAAATAAAATTATTTTAGAAACTGATAAACTGATATTTGCAAACATGTTTTAAAAATATTTGACAAGGTGTACAGTGAAAGGGCTCTCAAAGTTTTTTTATTTTTTGGTGAACTCAAAATTAAAATTACAAATCCAACCAAAAGAAAAAGGAAAAACAACCCATCCACCCAACCCCTCTCTACCCTGACCATCGACAGAACGCAGCCACTCCAACCAAAGCCCCTCCTTAGATACTTAATGAGTCCTGATTTGGTTATTGTTAAAAGGAGGACTCTTGAATAAAAACTTTTAAAAATACTGTTTGGATTAATGAACTACAGTCCGAAGTGGGCCCCAAAAAGTATCTCCATTTTTGCAAAAAAATGGGGTCCATCCTTAGACAGGCCCTGTATATAAATTCGTTAGCATCCTATGAGTATCAATCAATCGCTTCTTGACACTGTCAAATGCCATATTGTTAATCTTTGAAATATTATGCCCGTTATAAGAACTAACCAAGTCAAATGTTTAAAATCTATCACATACAAAGTAAAAGTTTTGGTGCCACCACAGCCCTGTCTCTAAGTGTCATCTCATTTGTACCTTGGAAAACGAGAATTAAAGGGAAGCAAGAAGATGAAATTTGGAAGCTCTTTACGAAGAAAAAAAAAAAGGAATACAAAAAACTCAAATGCTAAACCTTTCATTTTTACCTGCGAATAATGCTATACAGTTCTGGCCTAGCTTTCATCCAGTCAGCAAAACTGCTATAACCAACGGAACTAGAGCGGAGGGCTGCTCTCTCTGAATGAATGTACACAGCAAAGCATATAAGAAAGTAGTATCGTTCCAAATACTCCACGAAAAATGAAAGTGACGCCTCCCTTTTCATCTCATCTGGTTGGCGCAGAATACTATTGCGATAAGTGGCAATTGCTTCACGTAAGTTCTGTACTTGGATTCAATAGAAACATTTTTACTGAGATCAAAATTCTATGATAAAACATGAAAACTTTACCTTAGATTATACAGAGCAATAAAATCATACATTAAAAAAGAGAAAACAAACAAATCCAAAGTTTGACATGCCATACCATAAAGTTAAAGAAATGAGTAAAAACTATACCTGCATAGAGGCGCACTTGTCAATAACTTTATCCACTTGTCTTTTGCCTTCAACACCACCCTAAAGACATGTTGTTGATTAACAAAATACTCGAGAATACATTAACTGTTCTACTATAATAATAACCAACAAAAGAAGAAATTAAATACCTCTAATACTCGAATCAAGCTTCTTATGACTGCATATTCTCCTCTACGAATCGCATCTTCTGAGTTTGGAAAATTGTCAGTGACAATTGCACTGGAGTCAGAAACTTTCCCGATTGAATTGGTTCTTGGAATACCTATTTCATTTGAAGATAATATACAATTAAGAAATCCTTTAAAAACAGAACCAACCGCACATGTAAACCAATAAAGGACTTGATCTAAATTAAAGTCACCATAAAAACAATAATTCTAAACATTCCAGGGGCTCTTACAAAAATCCATCATAAAATGCAGAAAATAGTTTATTTTTTAAATGGAGGAATCTGCTAACTTTTGGTATTATCTCAGGATTGAAGATTTTTATTTTTATTTTTTTTGAAATGAGAAACTTTTATTGCACAAAACAAAGCAGAAATACAGAAACAGAACAGGGGTGGCCAAGGGGGCCACACAAGCCCCAAAACAAAGAACACCACCTTAACAGCCTATACATTACAAAACTACCACTTTCCAATCCAAATGAATGAAAACTGAAGTTAATATCCTTAAATACTGAAGAAGCTGATGCCCACAATGATGCCCAAAAACAAACCAGGTCCCAAAGCTGGTCGATCTCGTCACCCTTATCATCATTAAAAATTCTCTTATTCCTCTCCATCCACACCACCCAAAACACAGCCATCATAGCACACCATCCTCAGGATTGAAGATTAATAGAGGCAAGTGTTCAATGACAGGGATAAACGCATGGAAAGATATGAAGTATTTGGGTTCATTGCTCAGAACCAATAAAAAAGCAATTAGTCTTTGGTATCTTGTTGAGGTACAGGTAGAGAAGAGGCAAGAATTCAATCAGTTTTAAGCAATGTACCCATATACTATCTTTCGCTTTTCAAGATTCCCAGTAATGAGACGAAGAGATTATTAGAAAACGTTTTGTAGGAGGTGGTGGAAGAGGATAAGGAATCCACAATCCACCTTTTTTTTTATTTTTTATTTTTTATTTTTAAAGAAACATAATTTTATTAAAGTAGAAATTCTAATTACAAAGAGTGGATAAGGAATCCATAATCTAGGATAGAACAAGTAAAAACAAGAAATTACAAGGATGTAAAATAGAACATGCTCACTGAGCAAAAATTCTAATCTCACTTTACAGCTGCTAACAAATCCAACATAATAGAAGACTGAGCATAATCCTTAAAATCAGCCGAAACCGATGCCCATAAAGCTGCCCAGAACCTCACTCTATCCCAAAAATCATTTAACCACGCGACCTTGTAATCCTCAAAGATTACTATTGCGCTCCAACCAAATGTTCCAGAAAACTGCCAACAACAAACAACCCCCATAATGTTTTAGCTTTCTTCTCCCTTCCCAAAGCCACAAACTTTGTACTCAGAAGCTCAAAGCATCCTTTTGGAATAACCCAGCCAGCTTTAATCTCCCTAAACAGTTTTCCACCACAATTGTAAAGAATAAGGGCAGTGTAGAAAGACATGATCCACACTTTCCTCATCAGATTTACATATATAGGGCACACCATTGAGGAGATAAACAAATAAAAGGCCTTCTCTTTTGAACTTGATCGCAAATGTTAACCTTCCCAAGAGCCACCTGCCATGCTAGAATTTCTACCTTTGGAGGTGCTTTTGGATTCCAAATCTGAGAATAGGGTGTGAATTCCTGCAAGTTTCCTCTGTTGGAAAGGAATGTACTTCTTCAACCAATGACTTAAGTTGCGCACAGCTCACTACTAAACTCATATTTATCCCGCCTTGGAATTATACTTTCCTTATCCCCTATGGATGTTGCATCTGAGCCCTACATTTAAATCGAAACTGGTGAGCCTGAAAAGCACTCTGAAACAGCACCTAGAGCCTTTCTCCCTGTGTCTACATCACGCTATAGCTAATCAAGTTTGTCCCCTACAATTTAGTTTCAAATTATTTTGATGTCCATTTAAATAACTGAGTCATCATGGTCCAGGTTGTAGAACTGGCAACGCCTCTAGTTTCCTTAACATAGATGTACACGAATGGAGAGGCTTACACCAGCACTAACCTTTGCTCTGGTGTTTTATTATTGTCTTCCAATATCAGGAAAAATTATAACTTGAAAGGGGAGGGGTGGAGGGCAGCAGAAGGAGAATATGAGGAAATCGTACATTAGAATAGCACAAATAAAGTCCTTCTAAAAGACATAGAGATTGACCAAGTTAAAAAGTTATAGAACAACAAAACTCCTTAGGATGACCAAAAATGAGTCAATTTAGTAGAACTATTTGAGTGAACAGAGTAAGAGGATTACCGGAAGCTCCTATACGGTTGAGATATATCAAAGTTGCTATCACCATTCCTGTTGTAGTTCGTCCACGTCCCATTTGGCAGTTAAAAATTATTTCTGCATTTATATCAGCTTGAGAAATTTTATGAACCTGAATACAAAGAATAAAGAGTAAATAAAGCACACACATCAGCAAATGTAATTCAGGAAGGTGATAATATTCCATGACCACAATACCACAAAAACACTTCAACTCTAGGAGTGCAGCTCAATTCATGGGTATGCCAAGAACTAACCCACTCCGACCAATTTAAGGTTGTTTGTTCAGTTTCTTTGGCCGTTGGGTTGGTCTTGGCTCCCATATTCTTGGACCCAATTGTATCAGGTCTGGTCCCAGGTTTTACCCGACCTGATCAGAATTGTGCTACATATGCTGTTCGACAAAGAAATATTGAAACTAACCAAAATATCAAAATCCAGCTCCTTGGGTGATTTTTCATCAGTTATAGGGACACGTTCATAGTCAACAAGGTATCCTTGTACTTGCAATTCCTCATAAACCTACGGAGTAAGAACCAAAAAGTTATATTGAGAAAACTGGTGGATTACACTTGTTTTCTCATTCCCTATGATAGTTGTTCCAATGAGGATACCTCTAGCGGTGTCGTCACAGAATCCCGTGATACTGGTTCCCATTGATCCACCATCTGACCATCTGGTAGTTCGTCAGTGACAAGGATCTTATTCCCATATCTGCTATTTCAGATGTGCAGATAATGTTTAATATCACAGAAAGCAGGAGTGAGAAAATGTTAAAGATTATGGCGCACAATTTGTAACATAACAAGGGTAAATACAGGGTACCCGAAGGAGATACCTTGCAGCTTCAATTAAAATATCTTCTTTTAATCGGGCTTCCATTTGTTCAAGCCTAGCCCTGTTAATTCCCTGATTGTTTATAAAGACACAATCAATATAAAAGCAAACAGAAAACATAACTTATTAGTAACATGCTGATATGTGTGTACAGCTACACGAGCATTGTGCATGTACTATAACTAGCCAACCTCTACCTTACCCCCAACCCCAAAACAATACAACAACAACAACAACAACAAAAAAAAAAAACTTTAATATTCTCCCAATCAAATCAAATATTAGTATCATAAGAAGATCGCTAAACTACACCATCCTCAAAATTCAAATTAATGTATAGCGAACTAAACTCTTTATAGTATATTAGCTAATCCAAGAAAATGCAGTTATTCATTCTGTACTTTTTAAGTAATTAAGCAAGAATTTAATAATAATATAAAAGATATGCCAAATTTCATAGTAAAGTTACATTAGCAAAGCATACCGTATACTCAAGGTTGGAAAAGGGCCTCTCCACATCACGCAAAACAAAAGGGCGCCCATTAATATAGACCACCTGTTTGAAGATAAAGAGTAACTTCAGAAAATGCAAATTCTTAAGGATAAAAATATTGGCCACCGTATCTCAAGTAAAATTTCAAAATCAGAATAAGAGATTTTGCAAGTCTAAGAGTACGTTTATACACCGAACTAAGAAGTGAGACTAGAATATTAGATCAGTCCTATGTTTGGCAATAGATTGAACTAGATGGCTAATCTAATCCCTAAAGAAAACAAAAACCAAAAAACAGACAGACAGACATACACCCACATACAAGAAAAAAGGCTTAAGTGAGGTTATTTTGACCAAGAGACCAACCATCTTCAGCAAGACTTCAACTCTTTCATACTGGAGTTTCTCTCTCCAATTCAGCCCTTTCAAGCCCTAGCTTTCTCTAACTCTCAGTGATGCTCTTTGGTGAGGTTAAATAGGACGCTTCTCTCTCTTCTTCCATCCTCTATACATTTCTTTCTAGTCTGAAAATTTTGTATTACTTTTTATTTTTTCTTACTATTTCTTTAAGCTGGATATGTATGTTTGGTTTATTTCTTGTATGAAAGCTTGCTATGGATGTTTGGATGATTTTTGTTGATTTTGGTTGGTAATTGGCTTACATTTTTTTTGTGTGGGTATTTTGCTAGTATTCTGTTGGGTTTTCTGTTCTACGAGTCTGGATTCATGAGGTCCAATAGTCTATGCAGCTTAATTAAATATTTTTCTAAGAGGTTGAATTTACAGGTCTTTTTAATAGGAACAGGACCATTCATTGACAATAATAAATAGTACAAAGTTAGTGAAGATGTATCAAGACATATTATTGCAGGAACACATAACAGCTGCTTTCCAATCTGATACAATAACAGAGGAAGATAGCTTCCCAAATGCTTAAGATACAGATGCCACAAAGAAGACCGGAAGTGCACCATATCCCATAAACACTCCACCTCCTTGCCGAGAGCATCTCAAAAACTCTCCTATTCTTTTCAATCCTTAAAACCAAGAAAATTGTCACCACAACGCATCTCCCAGGAACTACACCCCTTTCCTTTCCACCAAAAAAATTAAGTTTCTCACTTAATAAAGCCCTGCACAACTTCAGAATAGACCAACATAAGCCTGTCCCCTTAATTAACTCGACTTCGACTGAGTTTACAGTTTCGTGGTATTGCCTACATTAGGCAGGCATAACAATTATGACTTCAGGTTCGTGGTCATGATTGTGTGTCGTTTTCTTTATATCATGTGCTATGTTGCACCTGCAGTTATAATCATATTTCTTTTGAAACGAAAAGTACATAAAAGAATTTACTATTTTGGATATGAACACAAATCTATGTATTGCTTACGGCATATGCATTCTTATCTTGGAGTGGTAATTAATTGATTTGCTTGTAATGAATTGAATTTATTGTGATTTAATTTGTGGGATTTGCACTCTCCTATCTTTCAACCTCCAAAACTGATGATTTTATCCTCAAAAATTAATTTCAATATATCTTTTAACAAGAACCTCAATCTATACTTTATTATTAAAAAAAATTTAAAGACTTGAAACTATATATAAAAAACTGATATTAAAATAATGACAGTTCAGTTTGAAAATGCACCAAACACAGAACAGTACTATATAGGTTATCTACTTTACTAGCCTGACACTGCACCAAGAGTCTTATTGTACTTGGTCCAGTCTCCAACCTGATCGAATCCAGTCCCAAAAAATAGTATTGTCCAGTCAAATTCTACTCCCCAGATGGGCCTCTCTAAGTCTTTAACCCCTAATTAACGTAATATGTGGAAAAATTAATGGATAATCTATTTATTCTAATGATTTTTTTTTAAGACCCTAAGAATATATATAATAAAATTATCTCTGTATGCCTACTGCTTAAGTACCAATGCCTTTTTTTTTTTTTTTACCCTGGAACGGATGGAACGCTTGACCTATCCTAATACTTACCTGCTTCCCCACCCCCCCCTACACCACCTGGGCTGACCTTGATGCCAGTTGGTTTTAAATCTTAAAGTTACACTTAAAATTACCATGTAGCTCTCACTCCCTATATTGTCAAATTGTCAACAAAAACAAAATTACAACATATTAGAGCTATAATTGTCTAGAACAACTATGAATACTGCAGCATCAAATAAGACTTCATGTGAATAATGCTATACAGTTCTGGCCTTGCTTTAACCCTGTCAGCTGAACTATGTCAAAATGGAACTATAACTGAGGGTTGGCCTCTGTGAGTGACCGCAGCCCCTCAGACCCCTTTCCTTATAAATCTAATGCCTTTAACCCCATTCCATACATACTTCAAAATCTATAATGAACATCCTTCTTTAGCCCCAAAAAAAAAATTTCAACAAAATCCCGGATTCAAGTCCTAAAAATTTCTCCATACCAAATCATCCTCCAAACAACCTAAATACTTAAATTACCCATTGCTCAGAATTCCTGCAAAAGTCCAAATCAAACCATTAACCCCAAGCTTTGTACCATCCTTTACACGTCATCTCCACATTCTTTCTTCAAGGATTGCCCACCGCATAAGAATCACTGTGGAGGAATGCACAGTCTACCAAAACTATCTTACGTATCATCAGTCAATTTGTACTTGACACTCCATCCATGGCAGGAAAAACAACAAATCACACAGAACACACCAATTGGCATAATGGGCAACATTGATTACTACAATAGGCAGAATTCAGTGAGAGGATGCAAGTTAAGTGCTATTACTTGATTATTAGTGATGCAGAATGCATAGGACCTAAATTGATTTGTTTCTTAATTTATTTGTTAGTTTCTTAGATTCTCTAGTTTTCCAAATTCTAGTAGGATTTCTAAGTTTCCTATTTTATTTGGATTAGGATTTCTGTCTTAACAAGGGATTTTTATCCTATTATCTCCAGGTTTTAGTTTGCTATAAATACCCCATGTAGTTCGTTAAAATTCAGATTTGGATATTGAATAAACCCTCTCTTAAAACTCTCTGATTTCTGTCTTTTCTTCTCGGTTCTCTGAATTCTGTCCTTCCTTTCATCCCTTCCATCTATCTTTTCTTCTCATCGGCCCCCTATATTCTTCTTGGTTCTACTGTTTCGAGTGTTTAATCATACCCCTAGGGGCTGTGCTACATCAGTTAGTCACCATTTTATTTTATTTTTTGAAACCCAGAACTCCACTTTGTCAGCTTTGCTGATGCAGCTTCCAAACTTGGGCCCACCGCCAAACTCTACAATCTTTGGGGGCAGAAAACACAAGCAAATTGCTTGATAGGTACCTTGATGAGTGTCGAACCCCTGACCACATCGAGGGGCCCAACTAGTCCCAACACCACTGGACTCACAACTCATTGGTGATTGTTAGGCACAATATCATCATAAAACTAGCAGTTGAACTAACTCAGCTTTTTTATTGTCAATAGCTCTGCACGTAATTTATAGCTTAGGTTTCTTGTTTATATAATAATTAATTGCCAAAATTGCATCTAGTTCCAAACTTGGGCTACAGCAGTGTTGGGGATTCCTGAAATTGCAGGCCCCTTCCCTTATAAATGAGTAAAAATGCTGTTTTTGATACAAGAATAATTTAATGTTTCTATTATTGACAATCAGAAAGACCATAGACATTTTACAACTTAAAAATGATGCTAGTTGATAGCACCAATGTATGGTGCAAATTTCCAGTATAGGAAGGAAAGAAATCAAATGGTGACAGGTAGAAAGAGCATGATAACATATTAACTTACCGGCTCCTCGCGGAGGTTAATCCAAAGAACTTGTGTTCGCTTCCCATCAATTTGTTGAGCTCCAATATGGTTAAGAACATTCTGGATTCCATCGACTGTTGGAATGGCAACACCGTGAACATGTAGTGAATCAGCCTATTAAAAACAAATAAAACAATGAAAGATAATGAGCTGGGAAATGACGTGTGAGAGTGATTTACAGAAGTTTCCATGTAAAACTCAAGTTGCATTAACACATATGCATATAAGATGCAGCAATGAAAATATGTGAACCTGATTAAGGATGGATTTAAATACCAGAGAACATGGAGATTGATAACAAAGTCTAACGATTATATATATGTCAATTGAAGTTGTAAATTGGTTCACTAAAAGCAACCATGGAGTGGTAAATCCCCTTTTCACTGGTCAATCTAACAAAACTGTGTTCTCTAAATGTAATGAAATAAAATCACTAGCAAAAGATAGACATGCACAGAAAAACAAGCAACACTTAATAGGTTATTGCTATATTGGTTAACTTTGCACGGGATAGTGTTACTGATAAATGAAGTGTAAATAGAAGCAGGCACGTCAAGGGGCAAGACAAAAGGGGCAAGACAAAACGTAGGAAAAGAATGCATATGATGGAGCAATGTCAGAAAGAAAGAAAGAGCCACAGTACTACCTGACGGTAATTGGGAGCGCCATCGATCTGGGGACACAAGCGTTTGTTCTGGCAGCCTGGGAAGTGGTCGCTCTTGAGAATGGTCTTCTTGCCCAGTACTGATCCTCCTCTTAGCTTCATCACCTGCTCCGGCTCCTTGGGTATCGACATGGCTCATTTATATTTATTTGCTCTAGTTGTTTTATAAATATATAGATAATTCCGCTCTACTCAAGTCTCAAAACACGCAAGCAACCGATTTCTTCTATATAAAAAATCTCACTTAGTCTCTCATCTACAAGGACTTGTACTGTTGATTGATTAAAAACTATGGTAATCTAGTTAGTCGTCGGTGAAAAATTGCCCTCGTCACACCACACCACTGGACCACACCCAGCAAGCAAGGGCAAGCAAGGGAGATGATAACGGTGTGATTGGATATGAGACTATCTATAATTTGGAAAGAAATTGAGAAAAAAAAGGAAGAAAACCCAAAAACCAAAGAAATCTGATACTAGGGTAGGATAAGAGCTGGATTCTTAATTACCTCTAATTCTCAATTCTCATCTCATCCATTCCACTGCCAATTAATATTTATCTATCTTTCTCTCTTTACTAAAACGCAAAAGCTCTTTGTGCCTTGTGCCTTCCTTGTGCCTTTGTGCCTTCCTTGTGCCTTTGTGCCTTTGTGCGAGGGTTCAGGGATGACGATGTTCTTAACTTCTAATACAACCTTCTGTTCTGTGCGTCAGTGAAGTGGGGCAAAGAGTCGCCGAGGCCCCTCCTCCACCTCAATCCTGAGTCCTGACACAAAACGTGAAAAGCGTGTTTTTTTTCTTGTGATAATTGATTAATTTCCTTTCCCAACCCAAATAATATATAAGATATATATAATTAATTTCTTTTCCTTTTTTTCTTTATACATGTATTTATTTTATTTTTCTCATTTCATTTCCTAAACAGCACCATGTATGGGTATGGCTTACGTTTAAGATTTTAAAAAAGAAACGGCTCTCTATTTTCCTTTCCTTTTTCATTGTTGGCTTGCACCAGGGGAGGGTCGATCATGTTCATGTACATGTTACATTCCCGAAGCCTTCAGAGATGAGGGGATGATGAGATGTGAGGCCCCTCATCACCCTGGAAGGTTGAAATTAGTTTGTGGTTGTTGTTGGACAGATTTGGACCCTAATTCTTTCATTGGTTTATCCACAAAAACTTCGTTAGGATTTCTCATTCCTCTAAATGATAAAGTCAGTGAATTTTCTGCGATATATTGCATGTAGCAACCCACCCACATCACCGCACATTACCGCTATTCCAACATTTCGATAGAGAATGTGCACAAAAGGGAAAGATGAGAACATGAGTTGAGAACTAGCATCTGTTGTACATCTTGTCCTCTTGGCAAGAGTTCTAGGTTATCTTTCTCAATCTCATTCAACTACTCAAGCTTCTATACATATGTATTTGTTGCATTCCGATGTTTGGGGACCATGTCCAACATCTTCTACTCTTGGATATAAATACTATACTTTGTTAATGGATGAGTGCACTAAATTTGCTTGGTTATATCCTATGCGATGCAATTATGAAGTGTAAGATATCTTCCTCATTTATAAAGCTAAGGTATAGCACTTACTTGATTTTAAGATTAATATCGTTAGGACTAATTGTGCTGGAGAGTATCTTAGTTCACAATTTCAGCAGTTTCTTGTTCGAGAAGGCATCTCTCATCAAATAAGTTGGCCTTATGAAATGCACGAAATGCTAGAATAGAAAAACTATCGTACAAATCCCCAATATTCAAATGATCACCGAAGATCCCCTGACAGCCCAATTGTGGACTGAGAGCTGGACTGGGACTATGTTTTATTATTTTATTTTTTATTTCTTCCTCATCCCAGTCAACCTTCCCCACTTCTCCCTCATCCAGACCAACCACCCAAACCCTACATCCTGTTTCACTTTTTCTTTCTTCAACCTTCTCTCTTCAACATCGAAAAATTACTCTTCCAAAGAGCAATCTTTCACTTTTCCCCCTTTTCTTTTTCCTTTCATGAAACACAAACCAAAACCCAAAGTCCATTTCCAGTTTTCATCTTCTTCCTTTTTCTCTTTTACCTGACTTTCCCACTGTTAGATATATGCCCTATAAGCCAATATAAAATGGATAATTATAAGGAAATAATATATAATAATCAAAGGAGTAAGAACGTTGCTTTAAATACATAGTGTACACAAAGTAACAAGTCCATGGATTAAGATATAAATGGAAAGTGGTCTAAAGAAGTTAGATGCACGAAACCTTTCCATACATATATTGTATCCTAAAATGTTCCTGGTCATAGGATCACCAATTGGACAATGGTGACCCGCAAAGACTGGTACACACTATGTCTGCTCAATTGGGAGGATGACTAGTCTCAAGTCATTCGTGTAGAGACACTGAGATAGATGTGTAGGTACTCTATAGAAGATGGAGTTCACTAAGCGCAATCAACTCTATAATTCTTGTGTGGAAGTCTTACTCACAAGTGTCAAACAAAGAATTCTAAGTTGTGATAATGCAAATTAATCCTTAGACCTGAGACATCACAGTTGTCTTGGGTATATGTTGTTTCTCTTTGAGAGCACTATACGGTCCTATCAAAATGATGTGACTTAAAAGTGTTCTTCAGGATTCTCAGCGTGTACGCAGAGACAGATGAATGTACAACAAAGAATCTCTCCTCTTAGTAAGAAGATAGAATACTCTAAAGATATGATTCGTGAATCTTTGGCCAAAGTATTGGATGGAAATTGAAATAAGAACGTTTGCAATTTCATCAAATTGAATCATATAATCAAGAGATGTCATATTAGGGATTTTGACACAAGTTTACCATATCCCAAGAATATGACATAGAGTATTGAATTAGAGAATGATCGAATTGCATTGTAATCACAAACTGACTAGGTTCTCTAAATGAATTGTTTTTAGCTTGGGTAGCCATGACATATGTTAGGTGTCACTCATGGCTTGTGGAAGCCTTGTAAGGACTAATTATAATTAGCCTCACCAATAGGGAGAATTGTATGGAGGGATACAATTCACACTTGATTCAGAGTGAATCATTCATACCCACTGCCACACTAATTAGAACCTATAAGATCGCACACCGAAAAGGAATTGATATGGGAAATTATGAAGAGAATGAATGATTTTGTGACTTGGTCAAAGTCAATGTGAAAGTCAAAGGTCAAAGTCAAAAGTCAAAGGTCAAACAATTGACCCGACACTTGACATGGTCAACTAGGGATGACCGGGACCAACACTTGTTAGACAAGTGAGTGATTGAATTAGTCAAGTCACTAGAGTAATTAAATTGATTAGATTAATTTAATTATTCAATTAAAGTTATGAAACTTTAATTAAAGGTCCCATATGACTTGGAAATTCAAAAGGAATTTGACCATATGGACTTAGGCACATATGTGACACAATATATGATTAATGTGTTAGACCAAGATAGCAAAAGATGACACATAAAGGGGGGTGTGGCTACACTAGGTTTTGGGGGCATTTTTGTCACTTGTGACATTTTTGATCCTATAAGTGTGTAGTTATGGAATCCTATCATCCTAGGGTCTTGAAGTTGGTGAAATTGGAAGAGAGAAAACATCAAGCTTTTTCTCCCTAACCCCTTCAATCTATCACATCAAGTGAGGGTGCTAGCACCACTCTTCACTTGTTGTCTACTCATTCTCTCATCCCATTCAATCCTTGATGAAGAGCTTTGGGGAGGTGCATATCTTTGTACTTATTTGGAGAGCTACAAGGTGGAGAATCAACATCAAGGGGAGAGCCAACAACAAAGGGACCACTCCCTCTACTTGAACACCATTCTTGGTTTCAAGATTTGCTCCAAGGGTATGAACATCTTATCTTTCTCTCAAATAGGATTTAGAGAGTCTTTGGTGCACACTTTCATAGACTTATAAAGATTAGGACCAAATGAGACTTGCATGAATCCTTAGTTTATTTAATGCTTCCGCTCTTACTTTGATTTCATATGAGATATGGCTTGCTAGGTGATTTATACTCTCAAAGTTTGGTTGTAGAGTTTTTAGAAATCTCTACACAGCACCATTCCCACAATATTCCCTTCACCCACTAGTTTCATTTTATTCCCACCCCTGTTTCTTCATTTCCTTCACACATGAAAGAAAAATAAAAAGAACCCATCTTTATTTATTTGATCCATTGTTCTCTCTTATAATTATCTCACTGGTTTTGCTTCAATTGGTCCACAAAGAAATTGGCTTTTCTGGGAAGTCTCATCCGGCACCTATAGACATAGGCTTGGATTCTGAAACTCCAAAACAAGTTATTGGCAAAGTTAATTGATTTATTTCGTGAATTTGGATTTCGCATCAGACTTTGAGAGAGAGAGAGAGAGAGAGAGAGAGAGAGAGAGAGAGAGAGAGAGAGAGAGAGAGAAAGCATCTGCCATTTATGAGCCTGAGAGGTTATGGCTGCGATGAGGGGTGGGAGGTGATGGCTGCGACAAGGGGTGAGGTGAGGTATGAGGTGTTGACTGCGAGTTTGCGACTAGGTGTGGAGCGAGGAGGAAGTCGTGAGCAATAAGAAGAGGAGGGGATTATCTAGTCCCCTCCTTCACACACGGGTTTTAGGAAGCACACATAAAGAGGTGTTCATGGTGGGCCTGGGATTGTTAATTCCATTTAAAACTAGAACCATGTCACAACAAACATAGGATAAAAAGTTAGTCTAAGCCAGTCCAAGCCTAGAAGGTGTACCAAACAGGCCCTAAGTGACCAAGGCCCAAACTACTTGAGGAAGTGGCTGGACCTAGTCAATATGTCCAAGATCATCCTTCACCAAGACTGCCCAGGCCCAAATAAAGAAAATAAAGGTTGCCCATGCCCAAAACAACGACCATACGATTATGGCCCAGCAAGCCACCCCAGGCATCTCAACCCAAGAGATCCAGAAGTGCCAGAAGCGGGGCCCATAAAGTCAGGCACCCACCATCCAACCAAGGGAAAGAGAACACACGCCAAGCACCCATCATCTATCCAATCCAAAGATGCCACGTAATCAATGACCCAACAATCCCACATCGAAAAAGGACAGAAAGAAGGTCCATTATTCCCAATATAAAAAGAGGTACTTTATACCCAAAAGAGGTAACTAATTAAGATCCCTTCCATACTTAAGTACAGTACTTTTTCAATCCTCCTTAGCAGGAAAGAGATGAAAGCCAATGTCCGGCACACTTAGCCGTCCCGAGTACAAGAAAAAGAAGACATACAGAAGTGTACTCTTCAAAACCCAGAAGTACACCCTTTGATTGGTGATCACGCATCAACAACTTCCAGTGAAGGATCTTAGTTCTCTTCACTATTTTCTGGGTTTGAAGGTTCACATGTCTTCTACTACTCTTTTGCTCTGTAAGTACTTTTATGATCCTCTGCTCAAATTTGACACGGTTGACGCCAAACATTATTCTACAACATTGGTTTGGCTAAGCTTACTCCAGATCATGTTCTCAAAGATCCAGTTCCATACTAATCTCTGGTAGGTGCTCTGCCGTATATTACTTGGACAAGACCTGAGATGGCCTTTTGTTGTTTGTCAGTGATAAGCCTATATTTTATGTCTCCTTTACTTATTTATTTGTTAGGCACCCACCATCCAACCAAGGGAAAGAGAACACACGCCAAGCACCCATCATCTATCCAATCCAAAGATGCCACGTAATCAGTGACCCAACAATCCCACATCGAAAAAGGACAGAAAGAAGGTCCATTATTCCCAATATAAAAAGAGGTACTTTCTACCCAAAATAGGTAACTAATTAAGATCCCTTCCATACTTAAGTACAACACTTTTTCAATCCTTCTTCGCAGGAAAGAGATGAAAGCCATTGTCAGCCACACTTAGCCGCCCCGAGTACAAGAAAAAGAAGACATACAGAAGTGTACTCTTCAAAACCCAGAAGTACACCCTTTGATTGTTGATCACGCATCAACAACTTCCAGTGAAGGATCTTAGTTCTCTTCACAATTTTCTGGGTTTGAAGGTTCACATGTCTTCTACTACTCTTTTGCTCTGTAAGTACTTCTATGATCCTCTGCTCAAATTTGACACGGTTGGCGCCAAACATTATTCTACAACTATTGGTGTGGCTAAGCTTACTCCAGATCATGTTCTCAAAGATCCAGTTCCATACTAATCTATGGTAGGTGCTCTGAGGTATATTACTTGGACAAGACCTGAGATGGCCTTTTGTTGTTTGTGAGTGATAAGCCTATATTTTATGTCTCATTTACTTATTTATTTGTTAATTTTCTTGGATTAAATTGGTTGTTTTAATTGGTTTTGTGAGATTTGTGAAGGAATTGTGGAAATAGGAGAATGTGTGCTAAAAATGGCAAGAAGATGAAGATTGGAGATTAATCAAGGCAAACAAGGAGAAATAAAGACCTTATATTAGAAGGAATCCTATTTTTATAACAATTGTAATTATACCTTAGGAAGGATTTCTAGGAGTTTTATAAATAGGGAGTTTAGGTCATTGTTCAACTCCTCCGTTATCATCATCCTACATATTCATACTCATAGCCGAAATATCCAACGGAGAATACGAAGAAAGCTTGCGCAACCTTGGCATTCTTCATCAACCTTCATGATTCTCAATAAGTCCTTCATGAACTAATTTCTTTTACTAGGGTTACGATGTAGCCTAGCTATGAATACTCAAATTCTTTGATATTGTTAATTTTATTTATCTATACATGTTGAGTGCTTGTTACCGTTCTTAATGCTTTCAATTAATTGGCCACTACTTGCATGATTGGAAGAATTAGGTTGAGACCGGAAGGAGATTCCTAATAAAAAGCTTCTAGTAACAAGTACCATAAATTACATAGCCGACTCGGAAGACTAGGTTATGGTTTGTGTAATCTTCAATGTTTTCCACAAATCTTAAAGGGTTCTTAGCTATCTAAATCCATAACTAGGAATAGAGTGGGTTGATGGTAAGGAATACAACTAATACAACTCGGAAGAGAGTATTGGTGAGATAAGGGAAAACAATTATCAACATGTTAGGTAATTAGGATTAACAATCTAGGAGGATTTGGGTGAGATTAGCTAGGTGAAATCGGTGCCCTAGTGCTTTATCATCTTTGTTTTCATCTTTTACATTATTTTGATCTCAATTTATTTTACTTGCTTAATTAGATTTTAATTATCATAATTCTCTTATCGTTCAATTCAAATATAATTAGAAATAAATCACTCTAATATTTAATAGATTAACTTGATCCCTGTTGGAATGATACTCTACTTACTACTATATTAATTTGACCGATATAATACACTCGCAATTAATCACATAAGTCAGCTTTCCCAGTTTATGCTAATGCACACTCCCAGAGAACAACATTTTCAAGTAGCAAATAAATTTCTTAGATATAACGAAGGCACCACCAATCAAGGTCTTTCGTTTACTCTCGGATCTCTTCAATTGCAAGGTTTCGATGATGTTGTTGGGACAATCTCAACCATTAGACATTTTTTAGTCCAATGGACAAGATGGACAAGATTAGTAGTTACATAACAGATTATGTTTAGCTTTAGTTACTCTTCATTACACGTGTAATTATTGTAATGGTTGATTACAGCCTATATCTCTCGTACTAATTCTGTTAATAATGAGAAAATCATCACAATAACACCAACATGAGGAGCCAAACATGCCGCCAAATATTCGTGGAGGCGCTATTCATAATCTGCTTTCTAGCATTTCTTAAGTTTGTATGCCACGACTGGTTGAGTAGTTGACGAATACCTGTCGAGCACTTGGAACAAATTAATTCATTAATTGCGACCAACAACCATTTGTTGGTCAAAAGATTTGAGTTTTACTTTCCAGCTAGAAAAGATGGTTCTTTCGTTCATTAAATTGGAAAATACAATCTCACAACCTATTAGTTGCGAACTTGCGAAGATTATACACAATCGCAAGCTAGCAAATCTCTGTTCGCATACACCCTTGCAATAGCAAGGGACAAATATTGTGAGATCAACAGATTATGTAAAGGGCGCATGGCTGTGAGATGTCCACATTGCTGCCCCATTTATGTATTTATTTATAACATGAAACAGCGCTCCCTATCAAGACCAGTATCAACTATAATAGTGGTATACTTATAACAGTGTTTCCACACTTTGTAGTTGGTTCATACTAGATATAGAAAGATCCATCTCAAATTGAAACATCACCCACAACAGCATCCACACTCGCAACTTCCCTTATAAAATTTTTCAATGAAGGCAAACCAGCAACCACATCCTCTTCAATTCCACACTCATTTGTTCCTCTTTTGATCATGAAGTAACCATCCTGCATACCATTCAGAATTAATTTGTGCTTCAGGGTGCGAAAAGGCACAAACATATGTTATCTATTAACTATTTAAAAATAATACTTAATGGAAACATACGTCACCCCAGCTTCTGTTCCACTGATTTGCGAGAAGCTGAAACACAAGAGTAAATGGTCAACAAGTAGTCTCAGAAAAATTCTGTGGTTGCACAAAACACCAGCGTATCAACATACCCAATAGTCCTCCCCAGCATCGGTTGTCCCCCACCCAATTAGCTTAACAGCATGACCTCCCAATACATCACCTTTAATATGTCTGTAAACTCCTGATTTATAGTGTGCAAAATCCTGTAAATAGTTACAACAAAATAAGAAATGGATCAATGTCTATTCTGCTTTTAAAATGTCATTGTCTTGCAACTGTTCATCAAAGTTACTAATACATATGATTGGCACTTTGCATGTCATTTGACAGAAAAACCAACTAATATGTGATATCACATATGCACAACAGATGGTGTATGAGTTTATCCTAAATAAAGTTTATGTTAAAGGGTGCACAAGAAATTGACAGCAAAGATAAGGCTTCTTAAAATGGGCACATAATTGTTTATGCAAAGTGATCACGCTATCTTTAAATGTAGTTGCTTGAATCTGCTTGCACTGAAAATAAGTACAGTTGTGGTGCTCATTACATTGTCACGGTCAGCTCACATATACCTCTAACTAGTGAAAAGAGAGGAATTTCAGGGCTCTATGAAGAAAGCTTTAACCATATAGGTAATACCACACCCACCACCCCTCCTCTTCCCCAAAACCCATTATTTTTTTTTTTTAATAAATATGAATGAGAATTGTGGGAGAGTATACTTGAAAATGCAATTTGATGATTTCAAGTTTGCCTGGCCGGCAATATATTAGCAGACTCCGCACAGACAGATAAACATGCGAAGATGGCAAATAAGATTTTATAGTTTCTCTCATATATTGCAAATAGAAAAGAAAAAGAAGAGAGCCACATCCTCATAAGTTGCAGTACATTCAATTATGAAACAAGAAATTACCTCGTAAACAGTGAAGGCGACCTCAACTGGTCCATTACTATAAACCTCTGCCATGATACTGTGGGAATCAGAATTGATTCTATATGCATTGATACTATAACGCTTTGAATTCTTCCATAGCTGGTTTTTATCTGTGCACTTTTTAACACACTTTGGAGTAGGATATGCGGGCTCACACCCAGGGTGTGAACAGCCAGTTGGATCGAAGTATGGGTCACACTGCCAGATGGAATACTTGTCAGGACTTCATGCAGTATTTAAAAGGTATGATTTTTATGAACCAAATGAAAAAAAAAACCCTCAAATTTTATATGAAACAGTACTAGCGCAGAAGAAAATGGACAGACCTAGACACAAACCCATTGGGTTTAGGTAAACACAGGGACATCTCTCTTATTTTTTGTTATTAAATTGAGCTCCCTGGTTAGGATAATGAACAAAGAAATTATTCCTAAGTTGAAAGAAATACTTGCAATTCATGAGCACTGACAATCATTCGAACATTGGAGGAAGACTACGCTTTTAGGGCCGGGTTGGAAATGGTTCTTAAGTTGCAAGAAGGCTTGCAGTGCTAAGGTAAGCACTAGATATCATTCCAACATTGAAGGACTTTGCATTTCGGTGAGGATTAAGATTGGTACTGATGGAGAGACTAACAATGGAACCCACAGGCTTTGGGTAAATACAGGGACCTCTCTTGTTTTCTATACTTAAGTTGACCTCCCTGGGTAGGGTTAGCTAACAAATTTTCCTATGTTGCAAGAAAGACTGTAAATTCTAAGGTGAGCTGTGAAAATCATTCTAACAATGGCAGAAGACTGCTTTTGGGGCAAGGGTTGGGGTCACTCTTATGTTGCAAGAAGGCTTGCAATTCTAAGGTGAGCACTAAGATATCCTTTCAACATTAAAGGTAGACTTGATTTTGTGTAAAGGTTAAGATGCGAAGGTAACAATGTTTTTGTTTGAAAACCTTTTTCTATTATTGTTTCTGGATATCACTGGCGCCCTCCTCCCCCTCCCCCAATCCGCCCAAATTCACACAATAAAAAAGAGAGAGAAGCTGTGTTTAATATAGTTAAACAAGGACTTGGTACCTCTTCAGTGACAACAGCATGAAGAGAGAGAGAGAGAGAGAGAGAGAGAGAGAGAGAGAGAGAGAGAGAGAATTTGTGTTAATATGCTTAACAACGAGAACTAGCTACCTCTTCAGTGACAACACCGTGGTGGACAAAGTATCGCCAAGCATAAATTGGATACCCCCCATCACAACCATCTCCACACATGAAACCACAACACGCTAAGAGATCATTAACAGAAAGTGATATGTTCTGCAATAAAGCATAGAGGATTAAATTTTTTAAAAAATAAAACACAATATATAAAAGGAAGATTTACATTAATGGAATGAGAAACAGTGAATTTGTTATCAATGAATTTCAGTTACCATGCCAAAATGGATGCAAAAACGGTCTGATAGTGCTTCAACAGCAGCAAAAGCCCAACAAGAGCCACAGTGACCCTGTATTTCCAAAAAGCAAACTTTCCATGAATTTCCGGAATTAATATTGGACAAGATATCATGGAGACGTATGCGAAAATTATTACCTGATCTTCATTAAAGAAATTAATCCAGCATTTGACATAAAAATGAGAAAGCATTAGCACCTTCTGTCTTTTAAATCAAAGAAACACTGAATAACAACATATAAATGAAAAGTAGAAGGTAACCTAGAATTCTTCCAATTGTGTTGCACTGAGGCCAAGCTGTTCTTGCATCAAAATTAGTTGGCAACTTCAAAGATTTTGGATGAGTTAAAATAGGAAAACTCTGCAAATCCTTTCGGGGTGTTGGTTTAACTCCCAGAAGGTGCATAAACTGGCTAACCTGTGCAATGAAAAGGAAATCTTGGGACTCAGGAGTAATATGAAAGACCGATTTATGCATTTGTATGGCAATAAAAGGGCAGGAAAGTCCTTTCAACTTGACCACAAAGAAGACCCTTCCGGTTGAAGACTCACAGTGTAATTGGAGAATCGGGGATTCATGGCAGCTTCCCATCCAGCCATGGGGTTGTCATTTATCTGCTTAATGATTGAGTCCTGCTTGGCCATGACAAGAGTCAAAAGGATAATATTATATTCTTTCACTATTAATATTGAAATGGAATTCTCAGTTATTATTCCCTCCCCACTGTGTATGTGTGCGTAACTACTTCCATTGCAATGACTTACTGATCATATACAGCAAGCAAAAGGGAATACCTGAAGAATACGAGAATTAAGCTTACTCTTGGTAACTGGTTTGGCTGCAATGAACTGTGGAGATGATCAACCGTTAGTTTTCTTTCTGGTCAGCAACCATTAGGTTCAATAATGACTTCTAAAATGAACGTAGAGAAAACAAGTTATCCAACCAATTGACATAAACACAAAAGAAGATTAAATTGGCCTCAACTACTGATTTTAGACATTAACACACACAAGCAGCAGGGAAGAGAATTTCCATTTCCCAACTGAGTATATGAGGTTCTAGGAAGCTCTACCCTAAAAATCAAATCCCTTGCCTACATGCTATAGTAGCTAGTATATTTACAATGAAGAATAGCATTTGACGTTTTTGTCAATTCTCTCACTTCATCAGTTAGTTGATCTTTATGTATTACTCATAGTATGCGTAATAAGCTTATTTGAGGGATTGCTCAACTGAAGCTCACTCTCTATATATATATGAGAAATCTTAGTTTCCATAGGATCAGTCATTGGATTGTTTTGCAAGAGTGCATAAAGGGGAATCATTACGTTATTCAAGTCGCTACCTCAGGTCATAATTACGCAATCGGCCCAGTTTGAGACTGAACAAAACAGAGCAACTTTGGATCCGATACACTAAATCCCATTTCATATTGCCCTTAAAAGACATATCAATCAGAGACTCAGACTCAGTCAACATGAATTCATCATATAATTTCAAAGGGAAACTGAGAATAGCAAGAAAATGAAAGAAAGGAGCTCTGCAAATTGAAATCAGTTAAAAGATTCAAGGTAAACTAAGAATACAAAAGAGATCGGATAGGAAACAAATAAAACTAAGGAAGGGGACAACACGGAAAGCAAAGGGAAAAGAAAAAGGCTTAGAGTTCACGAACCTGTGGGTGAAAGCCGGAAATGGCCCCTAAAAGCAACAGCGAAGTCGCAAAATATAGCTGCTGAATTGTAGCCATCTTCCTTCCGTTCATCTATCAAGCTTATCAACACTACGACTGGAGATGACTCCCGATAAACAAATGGCTTTTCTCGCTTCTACCTTTTATATTAATAGATTATTGGTTGTTGGTCCAAACTCGTGGAAAGAATAAAATAGTAAGTAATTGAAAAAAGGCCATATGGCTCTGAAGAGAAGATAAAGAAACTGACGGAAAATGAAAGGAAAGGCAACTGAGAGAAGTAATCACTATTGGCGGGACAAATATTGTTACACAAAAACAACACGACTTTGCGTTGATTTTTGTGTAAAAGATTATGGGCCACGGAAGGGGAATCATGATCCTCTGCCAGTCAGAAATTCGCAGTTGGTTGGGGTTAACGTTAAGGGTACACTGCCGATAGGGTGCTTTTGTTAGCCTACACCTAATTTTCAGTTAAAATTTAACTAAAAACACATAAAAAGTTATTTTATGAACACTTTATAAAATTTGAACTATAATCATACTTTTTAGTTTAGTTATTTTTTATTTCAATATGATTGATTCATCTTTATGAAAAATAGAGTGCTGCTATTTCTACCTCTGCCCTATTTCCCTACCCACTATCTTCCCACCAATTTGAAAAAAAACGCAATCTTATCTTTTCACTCACCATTACTTCTAAAATACCATTTAATTATTAAATCAAGCAAACACTCTCAAACTCTAACTTTAAAACATAAAATTTTCAAGGGTTAATCGTTTTATTAGTCTCTGAACTTTGACCCGATTTGCATTGGCGTACCTCAATTTTCAAAATGGTTATCGTGGTCCTTTAACTTTAGTTTCGTTTAGACAAATGGTCTTGCTGTCAATTTTGTCAACTTTTTCTATTAAATGCAAGGGCAAAATGGTATTTTTATATTAAAACAAAAAAAAGAATAAAAAATCATATCTTTAAAATAACAATAAAAGAAAATCAAATAAAAAAACCAACTAAAAAATAAAAAAGAAAAATCAAGTTTGGGGAGAGTAGAAATCGGAATAGAGGGGGAGAGAGAGAGTTTAATTTTTAGTTTTTAGTTTTTTTTATAAATTTTTTATTCATATTTTAATCAATTTTGATACAAAAATACCATTTTTCCCATGCATTTAACAGAAAAGTTAACAAAATTGACGGTATGATCATTTGTCCTAACAAAACTAAAGTTAAAGGACCACGAGAACTATGTTGGAAATTGAGGTACTCAAATGCAAATCGGGTCTAAATTCAGGGACTAATAAAACAATTAACCCAAATTTTCAACAACAAAAAATCATTCTTCATCTTCTTCCTATCTTTTCAAGTTCACGACCATAAATCCCAATGAAACACCATTCCAGTCAACCCCTCAATCCTTTTGGAAGAACTATTAAAATTTATGTACCATATCAATATTCGCATAAGCCCCTTAGCGGTATTGGTGGTGTCACTGCCGCAGCACTATTTATGAATTTTAATTGAAGTGATGTTTTATGGAATAAGGAACCACTGGTGGGTTAATCAAAATGAAAATCTTGAAAATGGGATCAAATTGAAGGACACTTTGGCCTTTATTATTGTAAGGGTCTTTTTATTCCAGCTGCCTGACGAATGGGCTTGGGCTGCTGAAAAGAGAAACATGTGAAATTACCCCATGTGCCTAAGTTCAAGAATCAAGCCCTAAGAATGCTTTGAAAAGGTAGTGAAGCCTTAGGAAGCATCCTGGTTATCTTCACCAACAAAAACAACAACTGCTTACAGGTAGATTCTTAGCTTGACATGAGAGGCTTGTGGAAGCAAAACAATCATGAGTTTAGCATAAACAGAGAGAGAGATGTGAGTTCTTGTGAAAGACAGAGGTTCTAAGGAAATGAGGAAAGGATTCTAAGAGGGTTTGTTGAAGAGAGAGAGAGAGAGAGAGAGAGAGAGAGAGAGAGAGAGAGAGAGATGAGGGAAATAATGGGTGTGTTGAGTAGTTTCCGGCAGCCTGACAAAAGCTTTGTCAAACTCTGGAATATTTTAACAGAAGAGAAAAGGGGAGGGGATGGAGGAATAGGGCTCGAAATTGCAGAGGTTTCAGGAAGGAGAGATGTAGCTTGCTCTTTGAATGTGTGTGTTGGTTGTTGGGTAGGAGGTGCCTCATTTATAGCCAATGGAAGCTCCTCCTTTCCAAGGAACCCTAATAGTTTTCATCCAATTTGGCCAAGTCTTTCCCTTCCTTTTTCTTTTCTTCCTTTGACTCATCATATTTGGTGAAATTCTCTCTGCCCAATTGCACAAAAACAGGATTTGGGGAGCTCTAGGCTTTTCCTGCAGCTGTTCCAGTAGGGAACTCCCATTTTCAGCCATCTTTCTTCCTTCTTTTCTCCCCTAATCCATGGCTAGATCTGATGGAGGGGAAAGAAGTGGGTATGTACACTGGTTTGAAGGGTGCCTTGGCTCCTACAACCTACGCGCGCTAATATTCTTTGGATCTTTGAATGTTCTTCTTTGAAGTTTGCTATGCCCATGTGCTGGAGCCTCTCAGCAGCTTACAGACATAGACATTTTGGCTTTTCATCATGGTTCATGTTTCCAGCTAAGCGCTGGGGACAATAGATATTTTTCTTAGCTTGCTTGGGTCTTGCTAAAGTGATGAGTTAGCCCATTAAGGACATGGGCTAATTTCCTTAAGTGATGGGCTAATTTTCTAGGGCATTTGGGCTAATTTTCTAGGGCATTTGGGCTAATTCTCTCTTTTATGCTTACCCACATATTTGGGCTCAAGAAATGGAATTTCGATGCTCCCAAGCAGCCCAAAACTTCCATTTTTCGGGTCATCAATGGGCCTCATGAAAGCTCGTTACCATATATACCACAACTCACTCAAGCAAGCCCCGGACATTTGCGTGGCTTGAGCCCACTTAAGCTTGTAGCGTGGCTAGGTGTGAAATAATGATTTCCTGCTTGGCATGACATGTCGATTAGGGTGCTTGAATTTTATCGTATGTGAAAAGAGACATAATGCTTGATGGAATAATTAGCATGGGCTTGTAGAGCCAATGCCTTTTATAGGCTTATTTTAATTCTTAGCGTGATAAATTGCATATTTATTTTGACACGACCCGACCCAATTTCCGCTTTGGAAACCGAGCCGAATCCTGTGCGTGTCCGACACCTGGCGAATGTCGGGCACGAATGACCTTTTTACCCTTTCCTTTTTCAATTTCTTTTTAACATTTTTCTCCCGACTTCTGTCGAAAATTCGGCAGAGTCCCCCCTGTATTTTGACCATTCCCAAAGTCTTCCACCTGTCAAACAGTCTCAAATAACCTACCAACTGCCAGACTAAGTCAACAAACAGAATTCAACCTCAGCTTCTTATGTTTAACAAGATATCAGAGCATTTCTATACAAATTTACAGGATTCAGAAAAGTTACAAACGAACTCCTACACTTTGGTGGTGGGTCGGGAGCTAGGATGATGGCCCGGGCGGTTTCCTTCGTTCTTCTACGGCCTGGGGGCGAAAAACAAGTTAAAATTGTGAGTGGACCAAAAATCAAGTTCGTAAACACATTTGAGAATATAATAACCCCCGTTTGAAAAACATAAGGATTTAAAAACCATGATCTGATTATAATCAATTCAAGATATCCAATTAAACATAAATAAACATAACTATGTAAATATTCACGTACTAAGCAAAATATATCAGTATAACACATGTTTGAGTATCGAATGTACTGATAGAAATGAATGACACAATAACTGCATTAAAAGCTTAAAAATTCTTTAAAACTGCCACCTAATTGTACCCCTGAAAACCGTCAATTCCCTGGCAGGTCTCGGGCGTCACACAGGCTACCCGAGCCGCAAACTGGCGAAATCAGGAGACTATGATCAGCCTGATCCGCCGGCAGGTCCTCGATGACACCAAGTCACTCGAGTCGCTCAGGCAGGATGCAGGGGACCGTAGTCAGCCTGATCCGCAATCTTGGCAGGTCTCGGGGACACAGAGTCAGCCGAGCCGCAATCCTGGCAGGTCTCGGGACACCAAGTCCGCCGAGCCGCAAATCCTGGCACTCACGGTCCGAGCGTCCCCGGAACTCGTGAGGCAAGTCAAGTGCACTGACTAACTGAAATCGGACCGGACGTCCGTCGACATCGGTCCAATTCTGGGTAATCACCAACTGTAGGGTGGGTACATGGTGGTCTAAAATCACTATTCCTGATAAAATCTGATGTCCTCTGAATTCTGTTAACTCTGAGCTAAACTATTGTTTTGGCTCAAAAATCTCAAATCTGTTGCTTAGCTAATTTTCATAAAAATAACAGTATTTGCATAATAAAATTCATGCTAAAACACTTATTCAAGATCAAATATAAAATATAATTATAAAATCCTTTTAAGAAAGAAAAGTCCACTCACTGCTGGTCCGAGCTAGCTGGACCCTTCGAAGGTCCCTCCTGTGGGTTAGCTGGACTCCTGGTGCCTCACTCGAAAGATTTGGTAGCGAAATGAGGGAGAACGAATGGCTTGAAGTTTGGGTGAATTCCGGCGAGAAATCGCCAGTTTCCGGCCGATACGCGGCGGTCCAAGGCAGGCGACTGGTCACGGGAGGAAGGCGGCGACGCGGTGAGTCGAACGGGACCGGTGGCGACGGTCGTCGTGCTTCGTGGTGGCGGCGAGCTCAAACTGAACGGGGATGGGGCGCTGCGCTGCGCGCGGGGAGGAGAGAGAGAGAGGAGAGAGAACTGAGGAGAGAGAAGGGAGAGGGAGAGATAAAAATCTGACTTTTCCAAATTACCGTTTTGCCCTTCGCGATGTTTTGATCGTATTTTCTTCGTTAGAACTCCGATTAGGGTCTACTCCGTGTCCACGGACTCGTGTCGCCGTGCTCTAAGCAACGGCGCAAACGAAATTTCCAAATTCTTTTCCGATCAAAAAGTCAAATTTTCCTCCATTAAAATATGCGAGGGCAAAATCGTCTTTTGACTATAATAAAGAAATCTTAATTTTTAGATATTTTGGTTTAGGTCCTTACATATTTGGCATGGCAAGTGGTCGTGGCTCGTGAAAGTGTGCATGACGAATTCCGCGTGCTCTGAACTGGGTCTTTTCTTAATGAGGTGTAGCACTGGGCTAGGAATTTACTTGGGTCCAACCTTGGATTTTTTGGGCCTCAACAATTATCAACACCCACCAACCCTGATGGCACAATATGAAAGGTGGAGTTGCGAATTTGATTTTTCTTGTTTTTACAACTTTTCAAAAGATAGGATGGGTAGATCGTTCCTTGTTGGATTTTATGCGGTCGGGAAAATGGAAAGAATATGGAGATTTAAAACAAAAAAATTATTTTCTCTTTTAAATTCATTTTATTTTTAGGGTTTTAGAAGTCATTTTTGTGATGACCCAAACCTAAAATTCATATTTAATTAGTAATTTATTATGAGGAAAGACAATTTTGCCCTTGGAATAATTTCTTAACGAAAAGTTGACTTTTTGACCCAAAAAGAATTTGACAATTCCACATACACCGTTGCGTAGAGCACGACGAAATGAGTTCGTAAACACGAAGTGGGCTCGAATTGGAGCTTTAACGAAGAAAATATGGGTAAAATATCACGAAGGGCAAAATGGTAATTAGGAAAAATTAGATTTTTTAAACCCTCACTCTCTCTCTTCTCCCTTAGTTTCCTCTCTCTCTCTCTCTCTCTCTCTCTCTCCCGTCGCGCGACCTCCTCCTCCTCCGATTCGTTTTTGTGACGCCGTTGCCGCCACAGACTACCACCGGCCACGAGACCGGCCTTGTTCGAACCGTCATCTCCTCCTCTTCTCGTCCCACCCGGTTTCCGTCGCCGTCAGCCACTCCAGCCGCCGGAAACTGCAGAAAATCGAGCGAGTGTGACCGGAATTTCACGGCCGTCGTTCTCCCTTATTTCTCAACCAAATCGGACAAGCCAGGTATGGATTTTGAACTTCTCGAGCTGTTTTAGCTGCCTGTTGGGTAGGAATTAATCGGTTCTCAGTGTAGATATTGGATTTTCGAATTGAAAATTCTGCTAATTTTCGGCCTCCGTGTTCGGCCACTTCCGGTCACTTTTTGGGGTAGGTCCAAGAACAAAAGTGGTTCCAAATATGGTGTTATACCTAGGGTAGGAGTTTGGAGCCGTGGTTTTGAGATTTTCCGACGATGCGTAATCGCTTTGGACACCCGGCGCTGCCGGCGCATGCGACGGCGCGTGGGCGAGGGTAGTGCAGTGGCACTGTATCTTGATGCGATCCTTAGGTTGTCACGAGCGCGTAGGAATTCGCGGATCTCAATTTGGATACCGTTTGAGTCTCGAACGGATTTTCCATATTGTGCGATTTCCTGGTTCAATACTGTTGAGTCGTTAGATCGTAATCTTTTTCAGATATGTTACTCTAGATAATTTCATAATCGTGTAGGATTCAACGGATTGTGAATCGGAGTCCCGGATACTCCGAAATCGCGAACCCTAGGGCTAGGGTTTAGAAATTATGTGATTACACGATCGTGATCAATCCGATCGTCCGATTCAGACCAGACTTGCAGGACATGGTTATTTAAATGTGAGGAACTTTTAGGAACTATCGGATTGGTAATTGCAGGTCATGGACCCCACGAGGTCCCGTATTGACTAATATGGAAGTTTATCACTTAGTGAGTCTCGGGTCTTTTAAGACAGTTCTAACCATCCGAAATGCTTAAGTGGGCATAAGAATGACTTTAAAGTTAGTGCACGCACTTCTAGGAGCCGGGGTCAGGGTTTTAATTAAATACTTATACCGAGCAGTTTTATTAATTAAATATTCATGGGGGTTTAATCAGGCACCTAGGGCCAGGCAGACCCGCAGAAGGGACCTTCGGGAGGTCCAACTAGCTCGGACCAGGAGTGAGTGGACTTTTGTTTTATAAATGATTTTATGCAAATGAATTTTATTATTTGGTCTTGAATAAGTTTTATTGAGTATGGTTTTCCTAGCATGGTTTGTTGAAGTTAAATATCTTTATTTATATGCTGCTTAGTTGAATATGCTAAAAAGATATGGAAAGTAAAGATTGATATATATATATCAGATAAATGGCAGCAGAGTTCCAGATTTAACAAAAATTCAGTTATTCATCAGATCTTTCAGAAATTTTATATTTTCTTAAGCCACCTTAGGTACCCAGTTATAGAAACAGGTTGCCTTCGGTATATGTTGCCTTCGGATAGGATGATGTCCACGGACACCCAGGTTGCCTTCAGTTTTGTCAGCGCGCTTGACATTTGCCTTACAAGTTTTGGGGATGCCGGGACCGTGGGAGCCAGGAACGCGGATCAGGCTGACTACGGTCCTCTGAATCCTGCCAGTTTGCGGCTCGTATTGACTTTATGTCACCGAAACCTGCCAGGGGAATTGATGGATTGTCAGGAATTGACGGATATCAGGAATTGACAGAATTAAAGGGGTACACCTAGATGATAATTTTAAATTAATTTCAATGCTTTTAAGAGAGTCTTATTGACCTTGAGTATGATTGGCATATATGTATATAATTATGTGAATGCATTGATTTTAGTACGAATATAATGAAGAGGAAAAATTCAGTTTTGCAGAATTGTTTTTACAGTGGGGTTAGTATGTTCATATGCTATTTTCTAGACCTTTATTTTTGTCCACTCACATTTTTGAATGTTTTGCGCCCCAGGCAATAGACGTGCACCAGGGCGCCATCACCGGGCAGATTCCACACTCCGCTCCACTCTTTTTTATTTTTTTATTTTTTTATTTTATAGAATTTTCTTTTGAAACCAAATTGTTCTATTGTATATTCCTGAATTAGTTGCTCTGATGATTTGCCCTAGGACTTTCTGTGTGGCATGAGGCCGTTTAGTTTATCAGAACTATTTTGATCTTAAATTGGAAGCATGCTGGCAATTGGGATATGTATATTTATGTTTTTGACAGGTGAAAATTCTGGGAAGTGATCAAATTGCAGGGGAGATTTTGTCGAATTTTCGGTAGAAGTTGAACTTGTAATAAACTTGAATTTTAACTAGAAGGGCAATTTAGTCATTGTGCTCGACACCCGCCAAGTGTTGGACATGAACAGAGTTCGGCTCGGATTTCAAAGTGGAATTTGGGTCGGGTCCTGTCAACTTGGTATCAGAGCATTAGGTTTCATTTCCTGTAGACTTTGCACCTTGTGCATCCTCGTTTTCCTGAAAATATGTTTCTTGTGACAGTACAGATGGGCCCTAAGCGTGGTGGTGTCCGTGACAGGACTTGACCCAATTTTCACTTTGGAATTCGAGCCAAGTCCTGCGCGTGTCCGACACTTGGCGAATGTCGGGCACAAAAGACCTTTTTACCCTTCTCGTCTCAAATTCTTTTTAAACTTTCCTTTAGACTTTTGCCGAAAATTCGGCAGAGTCTCCCCTGTATTTTGACCAAACCCAAATTCTTTCACCTGTCAAACAATCATATATATCCACACCAACTGCCAGAATAGTCAATCAAACATTCACCAGTTCAAGTTTTCTACTAAAACTAGATATCAGAGCATTTTCTACTACTTTACAAGGTTTCAAGAACTTTTACGATAAAACCCTACGTTTCTTGGCGGTGCGGAAGCTGGGAGTGGCCCTGTGGTGGATGCCTGTACGCATCTACAGCCTGGGGGCGAAAAACAAGTCGAAAATGTGAGTGGACAAAAAGAATGTTCTCAAACTAGTTTATAAACATAATAACCCCCGTAGTCACAATAATTATGTAAGTAAATCTAAAGTTCATCGGCAATCAATTATATAAAGCATGTAAATCAACAAGTATACGTATATATGTGTGTATATATATATATATATAGATATAAAACGGCACGAATGTTAAGAAAACTGATATCAACTTTTCTGAAAACAATAATTTCATAAAACACTGAAATTCCTTTAAAAGTACCACCTAGAAGTACCCCTGTAAGTCCGTCAATTCCCTTGGCAGGTCTCGGATGACACGCAGTCTATCCGAGCCACAAACTGGCAGGATACAGGGGACTATGGTCAGCCTGATCCGCCGGCAGGTCCTCGATAACACCAAGTCAGCTCGAGTCGCTCTGGCAGAATACAGGGGACCGTAGTCAGCCTGATCCGCAATCCTGGCAGGTCTCGGGACACCAAGTCTGCCGGGCCGCAAATCCTGGCACTCATGGTCCGAGCGTCCCCGAAACTCGTGAGGCAAAGTCAAGTGCACTGACTAAACTGTAAACAGACTGGATGTCCGTAGATATCGGTCCGTCTGAGGGTAATCACCAAATAAAAAGGCGGGTACATGGTGGTTCTAAAACAACTATTTTAGAAAAACCTAATAATTCTCTGTAATCTGATAAATCTGAGTTAAGCTGCTATTCTGAATCACCAATCTCAAATTTACTGCTCAACTGAGTAATATAAAAATAAGGATGTTTTACGCTGCATTTCATGCTAGGAAAACATGTAACATCACTTATTCAAGATCAAATACTGAAATTTATTCAGGTAACTCATTTATAAAAACTTATTTATATAAAATCAATATAAAATCACTGATGAAATCTTATTTATAGAAATCATCTATATAACTCATTTATATAAAATCATTCATGAAAGAAAGTCCACTCACAGTTGGTCCGAACTAGCTGAACCCTTCGAAGATCCCTCCTATAGGTCGATTGGACCTCTGGTGCCTGATTATCCATGAATAATAAATTAATATATTGCTGAATAAAAAGAATTTAAATTAAACATCCTGCCCCCCGGCTCCTAGAAATACGTGCACTCGTTTTAAAGTTACTCTTATGCCCACATTAGCTTTTTAGACAGTTAGAACGGCCTTAAGAGACCCGAAGCCTCACTAAGCAATAAGCTGTCAGATCGGCCGATCCGAGACCTGTGTGGTCCATGATCTCCGATAGTCAATCTGGACTTCTCTGAAGGTTCCTTACAGAGAAGGAACCATGTTCCGCTAATTTGGTCCGAAACGGACGGTCGGATTGGCCAAAATCACGTTATCGCTTAAAATCCAAACCCTAGCCCCAGGGTTCGCGATTCCGGAGTATCCGGGACTCCGATTCTCAATCCGTCGAATCCTACACGATCCTAGAATCATGTAGTACGACATATCCAAAATTCAGTGCGATCCAACGATTTAATGACACTGCACCCAAAGATCGCGCGATATGGAAAATCTGTTCGGGGCGCAAACGGACTCCGAATCAAGATCCGCGAAATCCTACGCGCTCGTGGCGACACAAGAATCACAAAACTGCACAGAATTACTTCACCACCCATGCCCACTCGCTGCCTCACGCGCGGGCAAATTTGGGTGTCCTAAGCGATTTCGGGTGGTCGAAAAATCTCGGAACCAAGACTCCAAACTCCTATCTTAGGTTCAGCTCTATAGAACGAACTGACGATCTCAGTACCTACAGGAGAGATTTTTAGGGTAGGTACAGTGTATCGCGATAGTATAGTAATGGTGGGAAATGTGTTTTTGGAGGCAGAATTAATCCCTTTGGGCATGGTTGACTTGGATGTCATCTTAGGGATGGATTGGTTGGCCAGACATCGTGCCTCAATAGATTGCTTCAGGAAAGAAGTTGTATTCCGTAGTCCCGAACGACCTGAAGTAACGTTTTATGGCGAACGTAAAGTGCTTCCATCGTGCCTTATTTCAGCTATGACGGCAAAACGGTTGCTCAGAAAAGGGTGCTCAGGATATATAGCGCATGTAATTGATACCAGAGATAATGGGATGAGATTGGAAGATATTCCAGTAGTACAGGACTTTCCAAATGTATTTCCTGAGGATCTTCCTGGATTACCTCCTTATCGGGAGATCGAGTTCATTATCGAGCTCGCTCCAGGAACAAATCCAATTTCTCAGGCACCATACAGAATGGCACCAGCAGAGTTGAGGGAGTTAAAGACTCAGTTGTAGGAGCTGGTACATAAGGGTTTCATCCGACCTAGTTTTTCTCCTTGGGGTGCTCCAGTGTTATTTGTTAAGAAGAAGGATGACACCATGAGGTTATGCATTGACTATAGACAGCTGAATAAGATCACAGTGCGGAATAGATATCCATTGCCTCGCATTGATGATTTGTTTGATCAGATGAAGGGTGCCAAGGTATTTTCTAAAATTGACCTGAGGTCTGGATATCATCAGTTACGGGTTAGAGAAGAGGATGTGCCTAAAACAGCGTTTCGAATGAGGTATGGGCACTATGAGTTCCTGGTGATGCCACTTGGGTTAACGAATGAGCCAGCTGCATTTATGGACCTCATGAACAGAGTGTTTCAGCGTTACTTAGATCGCTTCGTGATTGTGTTCATAGATGACATTCTGGTGTATTCTAAGAGTCAGAAGGCACATATGAAGACTCTGAGAAGGAGGCAACTTTATGCCAAATTCACCAAGTGTCAATTTTGGTTAGACAGAGTGAGTTTCGTGGGGAAAGATGCCAGACCTTTACAGATCACAAAAGTTTAAAGTATTTATTCACTTGGAAGGAATTAAATTTGAGGCAAAGAAGATGCTTAGAGTTGATAAAAGATTATGACTGTACCATTGAGCATCACCCAGGAAGAGCTAATGTTATTGCAGATGCACTCAGTAGGAAATCTTCAGGATCTGTAGCTTATCTTCGAGGGAGATATTTATCATTGATGATAGAACTGAGGAAGCTCAGAGTTGGGCTAGATACGGATAATCAGGGAGCACTGTTAGCCACTCTCCATGTAAGACCAGTGCTAGTAGAACGAATACTCGCAGCTCAATCCCATGACTCTTTGATTTGCACGCTGCGAGTGGAGGTTGCAAATGGCGACAGAACTGATTGTTCCGTAAGAAATGATGGAGCGTTAATGGTAGGTAACAGGTTATATGTCCCTAATGATGAAGTTTTAAAAAGGGAGATTCTTGAGGAGGCCCATGAGTCAGTGTTTGCAATGCACCCTGGAAGCACAAAAATGTATCATACTTTAAGAGAGCACTACTGGTGGCCTTTTAAGAAGAAAGAAATAGCAGAGTATGTCAGAAGGTGCTTAATTTGTCAGCAAGTGAAAGCTGAGCGACAAAAACCATCAGGGCTATTGCAACCACTTTCGATTCCTGAGTGGAAGTGGGAACGGCTTACGATGGATTTTGTGTTCAAACTTCCCCGAACACAGAGTAAGCATGATGGTGTGTGGGTAATCGTGGATCGACTCATCAAGTCCGCTCATTTTCTGCCGGTGAGAGCAAATTATAGTTTGAACAAACTGGCTAAGATCTTCATAGATGAGATCGTGATACTTCATGGAGTACCAGTATCCATTGTTTCATATCGAGACCCACGATTTACATCCCGTTTTTGGACCAAGTTAAATGAAGCTTTTGGAACCCAATTGCAGTTTAGTACTGCATTTCACCCCCAGACAGATGGTCAGTCTGAGAGGACAATTCAGACACTAGAAGATATGTTGAGAGTCTGTGCACTTCAATTTCGGGGTGATTGGGATGAGAAGTTACCACTTATGGAGTTTGCTTATAATGACAGTTATCAAGTGAGTATCGGAATGTCTCCATTTGATGCCTTGTATGGAAGACAGTGTAGAACTCCAGTCTATTGGGATGAAGTGGGTGAACACAGATTGGTCGTATCTGAGGATGTTGAACTGACCAAGAAACAAGTGCAAATCATTGGAGAACGACTCAAGATAGCCCAGGACCAACAAAAAAGTTATGCGGATAATAGAAGAAAAGACCTTCAATTTGAAGTTGGAGACTGGATATTTTTGAAATTATCACCTTGGGAAGGTGTAGTGAGATTTGGGAAGCGGGGGAAACGAAGTCCTCGCTATATAGAGCGTGTGGGCCCAGTAACTTACAGGCTTGCTTTGCCTGCGGATTTAGCACGATTGCATGATGTTTCCTCTCTCTCTTCTCCCTCAGTTTCCTCTCTCTCTCTCTCTCTCTCTCTCTCTCTCTCTCCCGTCGCGCGACCTCCTCCTCCTCCGATTAGTTTTTGTGATGCCGTCACCGCCACAGACCACCACCGGCCATGAGACCGGTCTTGTTCGAACCTTCATCTCCTCCTCTTCTCGTCCCACCCGGTTTCCGCAACCGTCAGCCACTCCAGCCGCCGGAAACTGCAGAAAACTGAGCGGGTGTGATCGGAATTTCACGGCCGTCGTTCTCCTTCATTTCTCAACCAAATCGGACGAGCCAGGTATGGATTTTGAACCTCTCGAGCTGTTCTAGCTGCCTGTTAGGTAGGAATTAATCGGTTCTCAGTGTAGATATTGGATTTTCGAATTGGAAATTCGGTCGATTTTCGGCCTCCGTGTTCGGCCACTTCCGGTCAGTTTTTGGGGTAGGTCCAAGAACAAAAGTGGTTCCAAATATGGTGTTATACCAAGGTAGGAGTTTGGAGCCGTGGTTTTGAGATTTTCTGGCGATGCGTAATCGCTTTGGACACCCAGTGCTGCCGGCGCGTGCGACGGCGCGTGGGCGAGGGTAGTGCAGTGGCACTGTATCTTGATGCGATCCTTAGGTTGTCACGAGCGCGTAGGAATTCGCGGAACTCAATTTGGATACCGTTTGAGCCTCGAACGGATTTTCTATATTGTGCGATTTCCGGGTTCAATACTGTTGAGCCGTTGGATCGTAATCTTTTTCAGATATGTTACTCTAGATAATTTCAGAATCGTGTAGGATTCAACGGATTGTGAATCGGAGTCCCGGATACTCCGAAATCGTGAACCCTAGGGCTAGGGTTTAGAAATTATGTGATTACACGATCGTGATCAATCCGATCGTCCGATTCAGACCAGACTTGCAGGACATGGTTATTTAAATGTGAGGAACTTTTAGGAACTCTCGGATTGGTAATTGGAGGTAGTGGACCCCGCGAGGTCCCGTATTGACCAATATGGAAGTTTATCACTTAGTGAGTCTCGGGTCTTTTAAGACAGTTCTAACCATCCAAAATGCTTAAGTGGGCATAAGAATGACTTTAAAGTTAGTGCACGCACTTCTAGGAGCCGGGGGTCAGGGTTTTAATTAAATACTTATACCGAGCAGTTTTATTAATTAAATATTCATGGTGGTTTAATCAGGCACTGGGGCCAGGCAGACCCGCAGGAGGGACCTTCAGGAGGTCCAGCTAGCTTGGACCAGGAGTGAGTGGACTTTTGTTTTATAAATGATTTTATGCAAATGAATTTTAATATTTAATCTTGAATAAGTTTTATTGAGTATGAGTTTCCTAGCATGATTTGTTGAAGTTAAATATCTTTATTTATATGCTGTTTAGTTGAATATGCTAAAAAGATATGGAAAGTAAAGATTGATATATATATATATATATATATATATATATATATCAGATAAATGGCAGCAGAGTTCCAGATTTAACAAAAATTCAGTTATTCATCAGATCTTTTAGAAATTTTATATTTTCTTAAGCCACCTTAGGTACCCAGTTATAGAAACAGGTTGCCTTCGGTATATGTTGCCTTCGGATATGACGATGTCCACGGACATCCAGGTTGCCTTCAGTTTTGTCAGCGCGCTTGACATTTGCCTCACGAGTTTTGGGGACGCCGGGACCGTGGGAGCCAGGAATGCGGATCAGGCTGACTACGGTCCCCTGAATCCTGCCAGTTTGCGGCTCGGGTTGACTTTGTGTCACTGAGACCTGCCAGGGGAATTGACGGATTATCAGGAATTGACGGATTATCGGGAATTGACGGATATCAGGAATTGACAGAATTAAAGGGGTACACCTAGGTGGTAGTTTTAAATTGATTTCAATGCTTTTAAGAGAGTTTTATTGACCTTGAGTATGATTGGCATATACGTATATAATTATGTGAATGCATTGATTTTAGTACGAATATAATGAAGAGGAAAATTCAGTTTTGCATAACTGTTTTTACAGTGGGGTTAGTATGTTCATATGCTATTTTCTAGACCTTTATTTTTGTCCACTCAAATTTTTGAATGTTTTGCGCCCCAGGCAATAGACGTGCACCAGAGCGCCCCCACCGGGCAGATTCCACACTCCGCTTCACTCTTCTTTTTTTTA